>NC_137896.1:111252202-111407202 GCF_963455335.1 Martes martes
TACAAAATGCAATTTCATTTTTGCCTTCCTCCACCTTGCATGTTTATTCTGTTGCATTAGGTCTTATCTTGCCACTGAGTAAAACCTCAGATGGACCCATGATTTTCCCATCACTTTTAGGAAATTCTACCATCCTTCTAACTCACAAGCCAGCAATTATCAATGTCTTGTCCAAAACATGCATCTCTATTCACAGATGATCATCAGGGTAGGTAGGGCTACTGCTAGCTATACAGGTGTTCCTGTAATTTATTCAGGGATAGGATGTGGTTTCTCCTCATCTCTTTCTTGCTCTTACTATTTCTCCTCTTCCTTCACATCACTGATCAAAGTGTGATCCCACCAGTGTCATAAGTGGAAAGAGAGCGAAGGGGTACGTGGGATGTGAGTTTTACCACTACCTGGGAATTTCCATTGATGGATTTGTCCTTTATTTGTCCTTTATTTATGAGTCTTTCTCTTGAGGGCAGTTTGCATGGGTGCTTCCTCCAACTTGCCCCATAGCATACAACTGCCTCTCTTTGATGATGAATAATTTATTTATAACTCTTTCTGTCATCTAATTCCCTGTCCTTTCCTTGGTTTCATTTTTCTCCTTTCTCAGGTTTTCTGATGGATCACAGATACCCTTACAGTTGGTCCTTTGGAACAGGATGGTAAATAATTTCTGGCAGTCTTTTTTGGCACATGCGGCTTCTGTTCTGTGAAACACACACATGTCTCCTGCCATTAGAAATGTAGCTATTTACCAGTAAATAGAATTTCTCTCTCTCCTTCTTGTCTGCCAGCTCAGACCCATTGCCATACATTTATACATTCACACATTTAGATTCCTCAGGTCCAGATCAGACACTTGTCCTCTGTTCCTGTATATCTCCAGCGGGTATAGATCAAGCTCACTGAGGGGCTTCCATGAGGCTATTGTACTACACTTGAGGTTGGCACAGGACAACCCATCCTTCTCCTTTAGAAAAGAAAAACACATAGGATCATGCATTGACTACAGACATCATTGGTCTGAAACTTCTCATGATAAAAGGGATTCCTTTTTAAATTCCTACTTTGATTAAGAAAAACATAGGAAAATGGGTTATTAGACATGAGATAGTGGTCAGGAATGCAATTTAGTCATCCCCACTCCTCCCCATTCCTCCTTCTTCAAGGTACCCCTTAAATAAAGAGCTACCTTGAGAAAGACAAATTGAAAGGGCAGGACATCGTTTATCAGGAGAGAGCATTTCTGCCTAATGGCCCCTTGAGTAAAGTGTTTCTTTAAGACATCACATCTTATGTGAAGGCAGATTTAAAGGCCGGGGCATCAATTAGAAATCCAGTCTTGCTGCCTAATCACTGTTTGTACAGCTTCTTTTAGCAAGATAAAAATACCATCAAAATGGAAAATGAGACTTGCCAAACAATTTCAGCACTTCCCCGAGGCCACAAATGCTCAGTACTGTCAGACACAGCATTTCTGAGGTCCTGCTGAAGTTGGGAAAGATTTCCTGATATTTTATGTGGTTTGTTGCTATCTGCAATGCTGATTTAAAGAAACAGACATCAATGATGAATAGTTCAGGACTGCTGCATCAGCCTGGGCACTGACAAGTTTCAAAATCAAAGTGATAAACTTGAAACTTGTGAAGATTTCTTTGTTTAGATAAAATGGACACTAAACCTAAAAGAAAAGTCAACATATGGACTTAATAAAAATGAAAATGTACTTTTTCTGAAATGTGCCATTAAAGAATATAAAAATAAGCCACAGGCTGAGAGAAAATATTTGCCCTCCATCTATCTGTCAGAGGACTTGTCTCCTACATTATTGAAATTTTACATCAATAAAATTTGACAATACACAGATGCGTACACGCACACACACACACACACACACATACAGAGAGATGCCTTAGTTGAGTGTATTTGGTACTCTTTGTGCAAACTTGGATATAAGAACACCCTCAGCCCCTGTGGTTTCACTTCTCTTGATGCCCTCTAATAGCTATGATCAAGGTGACTTACCCCTGAAATGGAAGAACAGAACCTCTATAACCTATGACACAGTGTCAAGGAGACTAACAAAATGTAACTGGAATCTCAGAAAGAGAGAGAGAGAGAGAAATGGAATGGCATAGAAAACATAACCAGAGAAATATTTGTAAATGAAATTAAAATTTGTAAATGTAATTTAAAAAAAATAAAAACAGACCCAAGAGGTTCAATAAAACTCCAAACTCAGTAGGTATAAGGAAGGCCATACAACAATAGATTATTCACTAAAACCTCACCTCTTGATAAATGTTGTACTGGCTTTCTTATCTATATACCTGAGTAATAGAAAAAATACACAGAACTAGTCATATTTATATCATTATAATTCATAAGATAAAGATTTATAAGGTCACTATTGCAGTCTGTGAATGCTCAGTGAAGTTGGTGAATTCCTTAAGGGAGAGAGCTAGATGAAAAGAAATATTAGGGGGCCTGGGTGGCTCAGTCATTAAGCGTCTGCCTTCAGCTCAGGTCATGTTCTCAGGTTCCGGGGATCAAGGCCCACATCAGACTCCCTGCTCCATGGGAAGCCTGCTTCTCCCTCTCCCACTCCCCCTGCTTGTGTTCCCTCCCTCTCTGTGTCTCTCTCTGTCAAAAAAATAAAATCTTAAAAAAAAAGAAAGAAATATTAAACATTTTTAATAGCGACAAGTATGTAATACAGAATTATAAAACAACCATAAAGTTGAATGTTTAATGATTTAAGAAAGTATGTGTTTAAAACTTTTTAATTCCATATATCATGAAATAGTAAAAAAAAAAAAAAACAGTAATCTAAAATTGTATCTCTCTAGAACTATAATGATAAATTTGAGCTTCGTTAGAGTAGAAAAATATGGCATGTATAACTTTCATTCTTAACATGTTGTCTTTAAGCATAGTTTTGCTCATGATTTCTCTGCATGATTTAATTTGCAATGTAACATAGTCACTGTATTTTTAGTGCTTTAAAAACAATACAGTAATCTTGTTTTATATCTCATTCAGAAAAAAATAAGAATATTTACCAGTATAATGATAAAAACACAAATATCATTTTGAGGTCTAAGTTTGAAAAGTAAAATGAGATGTTCAATTTAACAAAAATCATTCACCTAGAAGGCATAGCATCAAAGTTGTGATTAGACCTGATAAGCAAATATAATATATGGGACCAAAGAGCCAAAAGCAATAACATTCAAGAGCATTTAATGTACCAATACTAATTTTGTTTCTCAGAGTAGTATTACAACTTACCTTCAGGATAACTTACAATACAAAGCACAACATAAATAAAACTATGATATGTCCAAGATAAAAATCTAATGGGATGTCAGAAACCATTCATAGTGATCTCATCAAGAAGAATTGAAAGCTAACAGGACAAGAACTCAAGGATCCAGTATTAGTGTGGAAAAAATACAATGATGCAAAGGTGAATAGAAATTAAATTTCTTAAGGATTGTTGAGAGTCAATATAGAAAAACCAAATACATAGTTTTAGAATGGAAAAAATTGAGAAAAATGTGTGTGTTGCCTGAAAACAAGTTGAAATAAAAGAAGGTAGATAGGAAACAAAAACTTTTGCTACACTTAGCATGAAGGGAGTCACAGTGCATGCCTTTTTTTTTTCACTGAATCACAAAAATTTGCCAAATAAGCTACAAAATCAGAGACCTTAAAAAAGCACACAACCGAGATTACATGGAATTCTAAACTAATGAAATCACAGAAAGTGATAATCCTATCTTAGAGAAAAAAGAACAATGATTTCTTTCATTTTTGTCAGTGTGCTCTTAAGAAGAAAAATCTACCCAAAATAGAAATAAAGACAAACATCTACTGAATTTGTAATAGTTGTGTGTGGATTAGCATGGCAGATTAGTATTCTGAACAATACCAGAGAAAGAAGCAGTTTTTCTCTACTTGCCAAATTTTTCTTACAGGCCTTCTCACATGCATGACATAGTATGATGAAGACTAGATGCATAGTAAAAGAGAGATTTTGCTGTCAGGCCAAATGGATTTTCCTCAGTGAGAATGAGAGGCATTCTTAAGATGGAATTCAGGACTGAAGAGCTCAGAGATATGTTTCTGAAACACTCTAAGCCTACTCACTGAATTTCAACAAACTTTTGAAGCTGAGTTAAGATAGAAAGACAGAAAGTCATTTCTTTGTATAGTCAGGAAGTCATGGGCAGGATGAGAGAGTAGAAAGAAATTTGCAGAAATCAGGAAACTGATAGTCACACAACGAATGTGGAAAGAAATCCCCCACAGTTTAGAAAGTTGAGATCTGAGTTGTTAATTAAAAAAAACAAAAAACAAAAAACTCCAGAATATTGTTCATGATTACATTTCAAGACCTGCTAAAAGAAATGGCACAATTCTGCCTTCAGAATATTTGAACAATAGTGAAATGAATCCAAACTAAATACACCACAAAGCAAAGACTCATCTCAGCAACAAACTAGATTGACAGCACTCCAGACTTGTAGCCTTACAGAGATGTGTTTTTAGTAGGGGTAAATATTATTTACTCCAGTCTCTATAGTTCTTTCTTACAATGTCTAGCATACAATAGAAAATTTACAAGACATTTAATGAGTTTGACAATATGCATCATGGTCAAGAAAGGAGAGTAAATGGAGACAGACACAGAATTGGCACAAATTCTAATTATCAGACAGAGGCCTTAAAGTAACTGTGATAACTGTGTTACAATAATGCCCCCTATCCATGAGGGATATGTTCCAAGAACCCCAGTGGATGCCTGAAATGGTGGTTAGTGCCAAACCCTGTATATACTATGTTTTTTCCTACATATACATATTTATGATAAAGTTTGATTTATAAATTAGGCACAGTAAGAGATTAACAATAATAACTAATGATAAGACAGAACAATTATAACAATATTCCAGAATAAAAGTTATGTGAATATGGTCTCTCTCTTTCAAAATATCTTATGGTACTGTACCCACCCTTTGTGTAATGAAATAAGATGATAATATGCCTATGCAATGAGATGTAGTGAGGTGAGGTGAGTGATGTAAGCATTGTGACATAGGATTAGGCTACTAATGACCTTCGGATAATACATCAGAAGGAGGATCATCTGCTTTTGGACCTCTGTTGACTGCTGGTAACTATAACTGTGGAAAGCAAAATTGTAGATAAGAGGGGACTACTGCAAAGGATATATTATAAAAAGGAAAGTATTAATGAACTTGTGAAAATAATCAGTATAGAGATAGACATTTTAAAACATGAAACAAAATTGACAGGCTAGTAAAAATATATTTAAAAAAAAAGTCTCGGGCGCCTGGGTGGCTCAGTGGGTTGAAGCCTCTGCCTTCAGCTCAGGTCATGATCCCAGAGTCCTGGGATCCAGCCCCACATCGGGCTCTCTGCTCAGCGGGGAGCCTGCTTCCTCGTCTCTCTCTGCCTGCCTCTCTGCCTACTTGTGATCTGTGTCCATCAAATAAATAAATAAAATCTTTAATTAAAAAAAAATCTCACTTGAAGGACTTAGTAAAAGAATAAATCCAACTTGAAAAAAACCCTGAGTAAGCCTGAAGGAAAATTGTTATATGAAGAGAAGAAAATAGTGAAAAATGAAGAGAACCTTTAATGCCTATGAGACAATTTCAAATGTCCTAGTATATACACAGTTGAATTTTTAAACAGAGAAGAGAAAAAAATGGGACAGAAGAAATATTTGAAAAGATTAAGGCTAAGGGGTAAGTGGAGAAATACACCTTGGAAGAGCATTTCTTAAAAGCAATTAGCGGGGGGGGAATACATTATATACAACATAATGTAAGAAGATGGCTGATTTATCATATGAAACCATGGAGGCAAAAGATTATGGAATGATAGGTTCAAAGTGCTGAAAGAAAAAATAAACTGGCAACCAAGAGGTCTGGATACAGAAAAAGATCCTTCAAAAATGAAAGGAAGGTAAAAACATATTCAGGCAGTCCATTGTTTAGAAAATTTATGTGCCCCTGACTTTTACTACAAGAAATGTCGAAAGAAATTCTTCAAGCTAAAGATATGTATGATAAAACCCATAACTGCAGAGGTGAATGAAGAACAACACAACAACAAAGAAAGTATAACTATATTTTTAAATATATAAAAATGTATCACTGATCATAGTAATGTAGTAATATTTTAAATGTAAACAAATAGATAATGGAACAAATTGAAAACTCAGAGAAATGCTTATCCTTACATTGCCAACTGATTCTGAATTATGAGTTAAGTTAATTTGATAGAAAGTCTTTTTAATAAATGTTGCTGGAACAATTAAATATCCATATGTGAAAATGAATAAATAAAATTTTACTCATCTCTTACTTTATATATAAAGTGGATGGATCACATACCCAAATATAATATCAAGAAATATACAAATTATAAAAGAAAATAAGGAAAATATCTTAGTGACTTTGCGATAAGGAAGGTTTTCTTAGAACTAGTAACTTTAAATATAAGAAATACATAAGTTTTAACATCAAAAGAAAATGAGTAGAAAAGTTATAGAATGGAAAAATATAACACATGAATATACAATTCAATTCAGAATACAAATAATTCATATCCAAAATATGTAAAGGACATCAACAAATCTATAGCAAAAAGCCAAAAAATACTATAAACATGGGCAAAAGATATGCTCAATTTATTTATCATTGAGGAAATGCATTTTGAAACCACAATGAGGGGGTGCCCGGGTGGCTCAGTGGGTTGAGTCTATGCCTTAGGCTCAGGTCGTGGTCTCAGGGTCCTGGGATTGAGCCCTGCATCAGGTTCTCTGCTCAGTAGGGAGCCTGCTTCCCCCCATCTCTCTCTGCCTGTCTCTCTGCCTACTTGTGATCTGTCAAATAAATAAATAAAATATTTAAAAAAAATAAAACCACAATGAGTTACCAGTTTACACACAATAGAATGGTGAAGTAAAAGGGACTGACCACACCACACTTTGGTGAAATGTGAAGCAACCAAAGCAGTCACTCATTCCAGCGTGAGATAATGTGAATGCTTTTAACAGTTATTTGCCAGTTTCCTCTAAATTTAATTGCTACCTTACAAGATGGACTATTTACTCCTACTAAAAAGAAAAAAAAGTGCTAGTAATGTGCGTAGTAATACCCTTGTATAGATACATTCAAGGCAGATTTCCTCATAAACCAAATCTGGAAACAACCCGAATATCCATTAATAGTTGAATAGAGAAGCAAATTGTGGTATATCTTAGCCAGAGAATACTACTACAGCAATAATAATTAACAAACAAAATGAATGCACATAGTGATCTATATTAATCACAAAAAAGATTATGCTGTGTAAAGAAGCCAGACATCAAAGAGTCCATACCGTAGTTTTTGGTTTACATGAATTTTTAGAATGGACAAAACAGGCTAATAAATGGGAACAGAAATCTGATTTTTTTTTTCTTTTACCACCTGTGTGGAAGGGGGATCTTAAAGTAGATGGGGACTAAGGGGAACATTCTGAGTTGAGGGAAGTATTCAGTCTTGAGCAGGGTGACGGTGGTCTGGATGCACATATTTATCACAATTCACTGAATTGTACAATTTAAATTGTGAACATTTTAAAATATAGGAAAAAATATGGGAAGATATAAGTGATTATAATAATAATGCTAAAGAGATTTTAAGGGCTGTTTTGGCATCAAGTCAGCTCTAGGCATAATTCATCCTAGCCATCCACATCTTGATTTCTATCTTTCATTGTAGACACCAATTTTTTTTTCCTTTTTTTTAAATTACTTTATTTTTTTTATTAACATATAATGTATTATTAGCCCCAAGGGTACAGGCTTGTGAATCACCAGGTTTACACACTTCACAGCACTCACCATAGCACATATCCTCCCCAATGTCCATAACCCCACTGCCCTCTCCCTACCCTCCTCCCCACAGCAACCCTCAGTTTGTTTTGTGAGATTAAGAGTCTCTTATGGTTTGTCTCCCTCCGGATCACATCTTCTTTCATTTATTCTTTTCCTACTCCCCAAATCCCCCATGTTGCTTCTCCACTTCCTCATATCAGGGAGATCATATGATAATTGTCTTTCTCCGATTGACTTATTTCGCTAAGCATAATACCCTCTAGTTCCATCCACATCATCGCAAATGGCAAGATTTCATTTCTTTTGATGGCTGCAATATATATATATATATATATATATATATATATATACCACACCTTCTTTATTCATTCATCTGTTGATGGAAATCTAGGTTCTTTCCATAGCATGGCTATTGTGGACATTGCTGCTATAAACATTTGGATGCATGTGCCCCTTCAGATCACTACATTTTATCTTTAGGGTAAATACCCAGTAGTGCAATTGCTGGGTCATAGGGTAGCTCTATTTTCAACTTTTTGAGGAACCTCCATGCCGTTTTCCAGAGTGGTTGCACCAGCATGCATTCCCACCAACAGTGTAGGAGGATTCCCCTTTCTCCACATCCTCACCAACATCTGTGTTTCCTGACTTGTTAATTTTAGCCATTCTGATTGGTGTGAGGTGGTATCTCATTGTGGTTTTGATTTGTATTTCCCTGATGCTGAGTGATGTGGAGCACTTTTTCATGTGTCTGTTGGCCAGCTGGATGTCTTTGCAGAAATGTCTGTTCATGTCCTCTGCCCATTTCTTGATTGGATTATTTGTTCTTTGGATGTTGAGTTTGATAAGTTCTTTATAGATTTTGGATACTAGCCCTTTATCTGATATGTCATTTGCAAATATCCTCTCCCATTCTGTCAGTTATCCTTTGGTTTTGATGACTGTTTCATTTGCTGTGCAGAAACTTTTGATCTTGATGAAATCCCAATAGTTCATTTTGCCCTTGCTTCCCTTGCCTTTGGTGATGTTCCTAGGAAGAAGTTGCTGTGGCTGAGGTCGAAGAGGTTGCTGCCTGTGTTCTCCTCAAGGATTTTGATGGATTCCTTTCTCACATTGAGGTCCTTCACCAAATTTGAGTCCATTTTGGTGTGTGGTGTAAGGAAATGGTCCAGTTTCATTTTTCTGCATGTTTCTGCCCAATTTTCCCAACACCATTTGTTGAAGAGACTGTCTTTTTTCCATTGGACATTCTTTCCTGCTTTGTTGAAGATTAGTTGACCATAGAGTTGAGGTCTATTTCTGAGTTCTCTATTCTATTCCATTGATCTCTCTGTCTGTTTTTGTGCCAGTACCATACAGTCTTGATGAGGACAGCATTGTAATAGAGCTTGAAGTCTGGAATTGTGATGCCACCGACTTTGGCTTTCTTTTTCAATATTCCTCTGTCTATTTGAGTTTTTTTTCTGGTTTCATACAAATTTTAGGATTATTTGTTCCATTTCTTTAAAAAAAATGGATGGGATTTTGATAGGGATTGCATTAAATGTGTAGATTGCTTTAGGTAGCATAGACATTTTCACAATATTTGTTCTTCCAATCCAGTAGCATGGAATATTTTTCCATTTCTTTGTATCTTCCTAAGTCTCTTTCATGAGTACTTTATAGTTTTCTGAGTAGAGATTCTTTGCCTCTTTGGTTAGGATTATTCCTAGGTATCTTATGGTTTTGGGTGCAATTGTAAATGGGATTCACTCCTTAATTTCTCTTTCTTCTGTCTTCTTGTTGGTATAAAGAAATGCAACTGATTTCTGTGCATTGATTTTATATCCTGACACTTTACTGAATTCCTGTACAAGTTCTAGCAGATTTGGAGTGGAGTCTTTTGGGTTTTCCACATAAAGTATCATATCATCTGCAAAGACTGAGAGCTTGACTTCTTTGCCAATTTGGATGCCTTTAATTTCTTTTTCTTGTCTGATTGCTAAGGCTAGAACTTCTAGTACTATGTTGAACAGCAGTGGTGATAATGGACATACGTGCCGTGTTCCTGACCTTAGCAGAAAACTCTCAGTTTTTCTCCATTGAGAATGATATTCACTGTGGGTTTTTCATAGATGGCTTTGATGATATTGAGGTATGTGATCTCTATCCCTACACTTTGCAGAGTTTCGATCAGGAAAGGATGCTGTACTTTGTTAAGTGCTTTTTCAGCATCTATTGAGAGTATCCTATGGTTCTTGTTCTTTCTTTTCTTAATGTATCACATTGATTGATTTGCAGATGTTGAACCAACCTTGCAGCCCTGGAATAAATCCCACTTGGTCGTGGTGAATAGTCCTTTTAATGTACTGTTGGAACCTATTGGCTAGTATTTTGGTGAGAATTTTCGCATCTGTGTTCATCAAGAATATTGGTCTGTAATTCTCTCTCTCTCTTTTTTTTTTTTTTAATTTATTTGACAGACAAAGATCACAAGTAGGCAGAGAGGCAGGCAGAGAGAGAAGGGGAAGCAGGCTCCCTGCTGAGCAGAGAACCCGATGTGGAGCTCGATCCCAGGACCCTAGGATCATGACCTGAGCCAAAAGCAGAGGCTTTAACCCACTGAGCCACCCAGGCGCCCCTGTAATTCTCTTTTTTGATGGGATCCTTTTCTGGTTTTGGGATCGAGGTAATGCTGGCCTCATAAAATGGGTTTGGAAGTTTTTATTCCATTTCTATTTTTTGGAACAGTTTCAGAAGACTAGGAATTAATTCTTCTTTAAATGTTTGGTAGAATTCCCCTGGGAAGCCTTCTGGCCCTGGGCTCTTGTTTGTTGGGAGATTTTTGATGACTGCTTCAGTCTCTTTACTGGTTATGGGTCTGTTCAGGTTTTCTCTTTCTTTCTGGTTCAGTTGTGGTAGTTTATATTCTCTAGGAATGCATCCATTTCTTCCAGATTGTCAAATTTGCTGGTGTATAGTTGCTCATAATATGTTCTTATAATTGTTTGTATTTCTTTGGTGTTGGTTGTGATCTCTCCTCTTTCATTCATGACTTTATTTATTTGGGTCCTTCCTCTTCTTTTTCATAAGTCTGGCTAGGGGTTTATAAATCTTATGAATTCTTTCAAAGAATAAGCTCCTAGTTTTGTTGATTTCTTCTATTGTTTTTGTTTTGTATTTTTTCAGGATTCTGCTTCATTGATTTCTGCTCTGATCTTTATGATTTCTCTTCTTCTGCTGGGTTTAGGCTTTCTTTGTTGTTCTTTCTCCAACTCCTTGAGGTGTAGGGTTAGGTTGTATATTTGAGACCTTTCTTATTTCTTGAGAAAGGCTTGTACCTCTATATATTTTCCTCTCAGAACTGCCTTTGCTGTATCCCACAGATTTTGAACCATTGTGTTTTCATTATCATTTGTTTCCATGAATTTTTTGAATTCTTCTTTAATTTCCTGGTTGACCCATTCATTCTTTAGAAGGATGCTTTTTAGCCTCCATGTATTTGGGTTCTTTCCAAATTTCCTCTTGTGATTGAGTTCTAGCTTCAGAGCATTGTGGTCTGTAAATATACAGGGAATGATCCCAATCTTTTGATACTGGTTGAGACCTGATTTGTGACCCAGGATGTGATCTATTCTGGAGAATGTTCCATGTGCACTAGAGAAGAATGAATATTCTGTTGCTTTGGGATGGAATGTTCTGAAGATATCTGTTATGCCTATCTGGTCCAGTGTGTCATTTAAGGCCTTTATTTCCTCGTTGATCTTTTGCTTGGATGATCTGTCCATTTCAGTGAGGGGAGTGTTAAAGTCCCCTACTATTATTGTATTATGATCAATGTGTTTCTTTGATTTTGTTATTAATTGGTTTATATAGTTGGCTGCTCCCATGTTAGGTGCATAGATATTTAAAATTGTTAGATCTTCTTGTTGGACAGACCTTTTGAGACCCATAGATATTTAAAATTGTTAGATCTTCTTGTTGGACAGACCCTTTATAGTGTCCTTCCTCATCTCTTATTATAGTCTTTGGCTTAAAATCTAATTGATCTGATATAAGGATTGCCACCCCAGCTTTCTTCTGATGGCCATTAGCATGGCAAATTGTTTTCCACCCTCTCACTTTAAATCCAGAGGTGTCTTTGGGTCTAAAATGAGTTTCTTGTAGGCAGCATATTGATGGGTTTTGCTTTTTTATCCATTCTGATACCCTGTGTCTTTTGATTGGGGCATTTAGCCCATTAACATTCAGGGTAACTATTGAGAGATATGAATTTAGTGCCATTGTATTGCCTGCAAGGTGACTGTTACTGTATATTGTCTCTGTTCCTTTCTGATCTACTACTTTAAGGCACTCTCTTTACTTAGAGGGCCCCTTTCAATATTTCCTGTAGAGCTGGTTTGGTGTTTAGAAATTCTTTTAGTTTTTGTTTGTCCTGGAAGCTTTTTATCTCTCCTTCTATTTTCAATGATAGCCTAGCTGGATATAGTATTCTTGGCTGCATGTTTTTCTCATTAAGCACTCTGAATATATCATGCCAGTTCTTTCTGGCCTGCCAGGTCTCTGTGGATAAGTCTGTTGCCAATCTAATATTTTTACCATTGTATGTTACAGACTTCTTGTCCCAGGCTGCTTTCAGGATTTTCTCTTTGTCTCAAAGACTTGTAAATTTTACTGTTAGATGATGGAGTGTGGACCTATTTGTATTGATTTTGAAGGGCGTTCTCTGTGCCTCCTGGATTTTGATGCTTGTTCCCTTTGCCATATTAGGGAAATTCTCTACAATAACTCTCCAATATACCTTCTGCTCCCCTCTCTCTTTCTTCTTTTTTCTGGAATCCCAGTTATTCTAATGTTGTTTTGGTATACACCAAATTTATAATGCGTACCAGCATGTGCATTTGTAGAGAATTATAGAGGAAGAGGGTGGTCATTAAACTATCATTCTAGAAGAAAAAAGAAATAAGTGAACATGCTTAGTATGAAAAATAGAATATACCTTGGTAAGGGCTAAGTAAATGTTTCATACAATTGAAGAATTGTCACATGAAGAGGGAACTAGACCAGTTATGTATGCACCTAAGAGACACAAGGATAAACTGATGGAGCCTACAGGATGACAGGTTCTAATTTTTATCCATGCAAGCATGAAAGCAATCTAATATTTTGTAATAGAATGAAGATAGTATATCTTTCTTGCTTCTGGTCATATTCAAGAGCAGGGAAAGAATCAGCATTTGTTGTTTTGGCTTTTTTTGTTCTGTTGCACCAGAGGCTGATCTATTAGAGGGCCCAGCCACAGAGTCAATGTAAGAATGTAAAAAGTTCTATCAATTTAATAACAATTAAAACCCCAAAGGTGGAAAACTGAGGAGACAGGGAGGAGATCCTGGGCAAAGGGCATGCAGAGCCCTGCTCATGGCACCAGGCCAGGCTGCAGGGACATTCAGTATTGCTGTTTCTATGAGGTGGGGTCAGGAACAGGCAGCAGTTGTCCTGTGGGAGCCACTGTTCCTCAGGGTTAAGGACCTTTACTTTCTTCTGGGGTCAGGTGTGCTCATCTTCTACATGCCAAGGATCTTGTTCAACAGGTCAGAAATGAAGGCCTCAGTGGGTTTGTAAGTCACCCAGCAGCGACTTGACCCTGGCCTCCCAGGTGTCATCCCTCTCAGAGTTCAGGAGATCATCCACATGTCTCCAGCTCTGGGATCTCCTCTTCCTGGCAGTCATAAAGATGAGTGAACTGCTCCAGGATCCACTCCTTCAGGTTCCATATCTCTTTGTGGTTGTACTTGACCATGACCTTCTCTTGTCATCTCAGTGGGACCTCAGCATCTGAGCCACCTGAGCCCTCAACTACAGTCCCAGAGAGGCTCTGAAAGTAGACAAGAGCTCCCGCTGCTCATCCAGAAGTCTGGGCCACCAACACCACACCCCCAGGGGAGTCACTGTCCATCCCCAGCTACTTGGGCCTCATAGGCACTTTGGGCCCCTCCCTCCATAGGCAACACTATACACCTGCATGCTGGGAAGGCTAGCCAGGTTTAAACATTGTGATTGGTAAGCCAGTAAACTTTGTTTCCTTTAAATACAGAGGGTTTTGTTGTTCTTTTGTATTTCCAGGCCACCATACTAGATAGCAACAATTTTAATTTCCTTCTGAGACCTGGAACTTATATGATTAGTAACACAGGGAAATCAGTTTGTTATATATGCAAGAAATAAAGTTTTATTCTCTAAGGCATTCAAATTATTTTTAAAAGATTTATTTATTTATATGAGAGAGAGAAACAAATTCTTAAGCAGATGCCCCACTGAGCACAGAGTCGCCCTGCTAGATCCAGGACCCTGAGTCACACCCAAGTGGAAATCAAGAGTCAGGTGTTCAACTGAATGAGCCACCTAGGCACCCCCAAGGCACTCAAAGTATTTTTTGATAGAACATTAAATGAAATTGTTTTGTTTCCAGTAGGTTTGTGCATGGATTTTCCAGAATACTAAAGACTTAACATTTAAACCATGTTGTTTAAATTGCTATAGTAAGGCTAATTGGAAACTTTTACTGTCAGGAATTGGGAAAATGCTACTGGGTTACATTTTATCTAAACCCATGGCAGAATTACCATATTTGAAATATTGTGGCTTCTAATCCCCAAATTAATAGACTAGTATTTTAGTAGGAGCATCTTAAGTATGTTTTTTGATTCCTGGACAGTTTTGTCCTTACCAGTGGTTTGCCTGGATTTATCTGAGGGCTGGGGATAGCCTGCAGGAAATGGAGTAAGAATTATCTGCTGAAATTGACTCAAAGGACACCTTTATGCCATTCTGTATCAAATCCAAGATACATCTAACATAGCTGGAAGCATATTGAAAAGATAAGTATTGCACCACATTGTAATAAACCAAATGAGTGAGAGGAATGTTTACACATATGAAATCAAAGTGAAATGAAGTGGGATGAAAAGCATCTTCTGAGCAGTAGTCAGGTGTCAGGTAAATGCAGAAGTCATATTGGGATTCTAGGGCAGTACCTAGGCAAATATTTTATTGAAAAGTGTTTCAGCCTATGATGACTTCCTCTTAATATAACTTAGAATTTCATGTTCTAAAATATTGTCAGTTCAGAAGAATTCTTAGTATCACTCTGGGTTGTTAGCTGGTATGGATTGTATTATTTGTTGTATTATTCCTCCTGTTCTGCCTTTGTTAACCATAGCTTGCCTGTGGGTAGAGTATACTTTCCTGCTCACTAATTTCGGGCTTTGTCATATGCATTGCTTTACACAATGAAATGTTTGTTTATCAATACACAAATTTATCTTGTGTGTTTATAGACAAATGTACACTGATAGATGTTTTATATTTATCTATTAAAATTGAAATATATTCAATTTATATATTTTATATGTTTTTATCAATCTATTTTCATATAGTTATTATCAATTTTGTATATATTTATATGTAATATCTTTATTATATATGTATTAAAACATTAAATATCAAAACATTAATTGACACTATACTACCAATTCAATCCATCAATGTGCATTTCATTCTGGCACTCCCTTTCATATTAGTAACTTATTTCTCTAATATTGAGAAATTTTCTCTCACTTCCAAATACATTTTTTTTGCTTGAATATACAGCATATTTTCAAAATTGTTAACCTGGGCTTCTGCAAAAAGAAGGCTATTGACTAATGTTCAATATTTATTTAGTGGCTTTCCCCCCCTTTATTCTGAGAGTTTATAATCTAAATGATGTGTTTAAAATTTACTTGGTTGGTTCTGAATACCCCCTTCAATTCTCTCTCAATTTTGCCATATAATTTTGTTATAAACTTGTCTCCTCAGTGTTTAAGGCGATTTCTTGTAGGGACACCATTCTCCCGCAGAGTTTTCAAATATCTTCCATGAAAAGTCAACCTAAAGGGCACCTGAGTGGCTCAGTTGTTTCAGCATCTGCCTTTGGCTCAGGCCATGAATCTGGGGTCCTGAGATTGAGCCCCACATGGGGCTCCCTGCTCAGTGGGGAGTCAGCTTCTCCCTCTCCCCCTGCTTGTGTTCTCTTTCTCCCTCAAATAAATAAAATCTTAAAAAAAAAAAAGAGCACCTTTGGAGTTCCCTTTTTGCAAATATTTTCTCTCAAAGATCATAGCCCCTCAGGCCCTCCTTCCTTCTATTGCTCTCCAGCGCCTTTCCGTAGTGACCATAGGTAGAAGTCAATTACAGCTATTCAAACTGTTTACTCTTCCAGTCAGCCAACTCTTCTATCTGCATTATGTGTTGGCCAGTTTCTACTGCTTTTATTTTCTCTTCATTTTCAATCATATGTTCAGTCTTAGAGTTTGTGAGATAATACAAAAGTTTGCACTGTCAAATCAGGTTGAACATGAATTATACATTTTACCCCTTACCAAGTTTTCCAGTGATCCAAAGGATCCTGACAAAGCAACATGCAAGGGGAAGTCTGAAGCAATCAGGCCCAACCCGTCATAAAATGCCCTTTTCCCATTGAAGTTCTCATTCTGACCCCATGCAATTCTAAAATAAGGTAAATGCCTTGAATGGCAAAATGGTCATCCACTTGAAGCACTTCATCTCCACCGAAAGTTCTGCTGAATATTTTGCCCCTGAGAAAGTTTATTCCAACCCTGAATTCTCTACCTCCTTCTCCATGGTTAGTTTTAGCACATAACTACCCCCTCAGTGTTTGTCTGTCTTCACTGTTAACTGTTCTAGTCCTCCTTGCCTCAGCAGCTCTCCAAGGCTCTCCCACAACTGACTGGCCTGCTACTTAATTTACTGATCTTGTCGTGATCCAGTCCTCTGCTGGCTAGCTCATCTTCCTCCCAAGTAGGGGAGGAACCTCCTAACTGGTTTCCTGGTTAAATGAGGCAACCTTCCCCCCAATTTTAGCACAAGAATTCTAAAAATAATATCTCTAAAGAATCTAGTTTTTAATAAAGTGCACATTATAAAAATATAAGAAATCACATATCTAATTTTGTAAACACTGATAACAAGCCATCTCTCTAAAGAAATTAATTTTCCAACAAAAAATTATGTTGATGTCATCATCCAATGTGTTAATAATACATTAGTAATTATTTTAAATAGGTGTTTCATAACAAAGAAGAATGTATCATCACTGTGAATATGACCATTAATATTTTCACATTGGCTTTGGGAAGAATATGTGATTTGCCTTTTTTTTTTTTAATTTACACTTGAAGTAATTTATTTAGATAACTTACCATAAAGAATGCATACATTAACAAATCTTTCAGAGAGAATAGTATTGTGTATCATTAGCGCCTGAATACTAAGCGGTGGTGAGTATCCATGGCTACAGCAGCATTACTGAAAGTCCTCTCTGGAGCAGAGTGAACTGCTTATCTTTTTATTACTCAGGTCCTGGAGGTGGAAGAGGATGGAGTCACATAGAAAGGGTGAAGTCTTCGTACTTCATATTGCACCATTTCGTTGAGTGTTTACTGATCATCTAAGATGTGTTAAACATCCTAGAGGGGACAGAAAGGGGACAAGTAGCTGGCTTCTGATGGGTCCACAATTTGAAGAAGTAGATAAAAGCCTGCATATAGTTTGGGACATATTGTCTTTTAGCTCAACGGGGGTACTGGGGAGTATCTCCTTTTGGGGAAGAGAAAACAGGGATAAAGATAGATTTCGCATTATTCATAGAGGCGATAGATGAAACTATGAACACTAAACAGATCACCCAAAAGGAAAGGTACCTTATGAAGAGAAAAATCTGAAGGTGTCTTTTATACTAAAAGGTATAACGGCACTATTTGCTAAATATTTCAGTTCCCCAGAGGCACCTGGGTGGCTCAGATGGTTAAGCCTCCAACTCTTGTTTTTGGTTCAGGTCATGATCTTATGGGTCCTGACATTGAGCCCCATGTCAAACTCCATGCTCAGTAGGGAGTCTGCTTAAAGATTCTCTCCCTTCTCCTCCCCCAACTCACTCATTCTATCAAATAAATAAATAAATCTTAAAAATACTTCACTTCCGCAAATTATTCAGGAAGATTTGTTTAGCAAATATTAAAATCATATATTATATTATTAAAAGCATGAAAGCATTAAAACAATAGGTCTTTTTTTAAAAAATATTTTTATTTATTTATTTGACAGACAGAGACCACAAGCAGGCAGAGAGACAGGCAGAGAGAGGAGGAAGCAGGCTCCCTACTGAGCAGAGAGCCCGATGCGGGGCTCAATCCCAGGACCCTGGGACCATGACCCAAGCCGAAGGCAGAGGCCCCAACCCACTGAGCCACCCAGGCGCCCCAAAGCAATAGGTCTTTTAATTGACACTCTACTTAATCTGTATGTTGCCTGAGTATTTTATCATTTTACTTATTATGGCTCTGAAAAATATCTTAATACTTAGTAGGGCACATTGGGAAGAATTAGCACACAATATTAAATTATACTATCAGAATATATTATATTCTCATTTAATCAAACACACATACATGTCTTAATATATTTTGTTAGAAGGGTTTTAAAATTCACATTTTGTACCTCTGTGAATTCTATTTCCATGTATGTTTCTGACTGCTTATTACAGAAATATATGCTACTAATTATTTTTACATATGTTTGATTTGGCTTTTAGTTGGCTCATTATTACTAATTATTTTTGGTTGACTTTTCCTAAGTTTCCAAAGCATATAATTATGTTATCTACAGGTGGTCAAAATTTTGTCTCTGTTCCATTCATCATTAAAATTCTTTCTGTTTCAGGCCATCCTGGGTTGATCTAAAATTTAAAATTATATAATCATATAGGAACAGGCATTATTTTTACCATTCTTTCATTTATTTTTTCTGTTTTTTTAATCTTCTTTAAACCTTTACTCAAGGTCACACTGCAAAGAATTTTTTATATATGTATATGATACACCTTTAACAGACTATGAAAATAGTATGTTTGTTTGTTTGTTTTATTAGAAAAGGTGTAGATCAGGCCACAGATCTAGGCCACTGATGGTAGCCATGTGTGGAGTGTGGCCTTTTTTTTTTTTTTCTTATTATTTTTTTTTTATTCTCTCTCTCTTTTTTTTTAAATCATGATAATCATGTACCCTTTAATCCCCATCACCTATTTCACCCATCTCCCTACCCACCTCCCCTCTGGTAAACATCAGTTTTTTCTCTGAAGTTAAGAGTCTGTTTCTTGGTTTGCCTCTCCCTCTCTCTTTCTCCCTTTCTCTCTCTTTCTCCCATTTGCTTATTTTGTTTTGTCGTTTGTCTCTTTTTCAAATTTACTCATTTGTTTTGTTTTCAAATTCTAAAAATGAGTGAGATCATATGATATTTGTCTTTCTCTGACTGACCTCTTTTCCTTAGCATAATACATTCCAGTTCCACCCATGCTGTTGCAAATGGCAAGATTTCATTCTGTTTTATGGCTAAATAATATTCCAGTGTATAAATCTTCTTTATCCGTTCTTCTATCAATGGATATTTGAGCTGCTTCCATAGTTGGCTGTTGTAAATAATGCTGCAATAAACATAGGGGTGCATGTATCTCTTTGAATTAGTAAATTAAAAACAGGCATTTTTTTTTTTTTTAGTTTAGTAGGAATACTTACATTATTTTGCGATTAAATGTATTTTGCATTATTACTTGAATCTAGTCATCTTGCTAATGTTCAAGAATTGAACTCTGCCTTCCAGGGGTGTGTGTGTGTGTGTGTGTGTGTGTGTGTGTGGTGTTCAGTTACAAATGAGTACTAAATTTGAATTGTGAAAACATTTTTTGTTTGGGATGCCTAGGTGACTCAGTAGGTTAACTGTCCAACTCTTTGTTTTGGCTCAGGTCATGATCTCAGGGTCATGGGATGGAGCCTCATGTCCAGCTCCACATTTAGTGGGGAGCCTGCTTGAGATTCCCTCTCTTCCTCTTTCCCTGTCTGTCCTCCCACTCACACTCTTTCTCTCTCTCTCTCTCAAATAAAATCTTTAAAAATAAAAATAAGGTTTTTTTGTTTGAAGTTATGATTAATTATATGCTTTGCTTTTCCTTCGTCAACACTTTGATGTACTTTATATCAATTGACAAATTTATTATATTAATACATACCTTAATATAAGATTTATTACTTAAGATTAACATAATTCATCTTCTTATAATTTATTCATACTCTGTTGGCATTGAATTTGCCCTTGGTATCCAAACATAGACTCATGGGTATTAAAATTATAGTAGACAAAATGGATCTTTAATGAAAATCACAACTACAAATATGAAAAATGTTGTAAGGGAAAAATGGTTTTATGTTAATGAATGGAGAGTGGGCCAAGTTTAGACTGTAGGTGTAACAAGAATGGTGCCTCTCAAAGGGTGAAATGTTATTTGAGACTTGAAGGATGTATAAGATTTAGCTAGTTGAAAATTGGGCAAGGGAAATCCACATTACAGAAACTGTGTGTGTGTGTGTGTGTGTGTGTTTCTATGTGTGCTGATGTGTGTGTGTTCTGCTCTAAAAGTAAAAGAAAGACTGTTATTACGGCTCCAATATGTGAAACAAGAGGATAGCTCTAACTAGGGCTGGCAGGAATAGGTAAGAGCAAAATCATCACTGTTTTGTTGGACTAAGCACTATTTATTTGTGGTAATGTACTTAAGTGAAGTATAAGGAAATTTAAATCATTATTTATTTTAAACTTCAGATCTTTATTATTGAATTAGTGTGGCCTAATCTTTTGGAGATCAAAGATACGTTTGAAACTCTAATAAAATTTATATTCTCTCTCTACTCCCTATGTTCAGATATGACTACCCTTTTGTTAACATAATGCTATTTGCTATTATATATATCATCTTTTTTTATATTTATTGCATTTTGTTCATCTTTGGTGTTTGTACTTCAGTTTAACATGTTTTTAACTTTAATAGTATATGGTGCATGATATTGTTTAAATAACATTTAAGTAATACATACTAAAAAGTAATATTTAAAGTAAAAACAAATGTTTTTGTAGCAACATTTTTTAAAGCACAGATAGCAAAGACTAAGAAATGAAAAATTACCTAAAACTCTCAAGTAAGAGAA
This sequence comes from Martes martes, assembly GCF_963455335.1. Lineage (NCBI taxonomy): Eukaryota > Metazoa > Chordata > Mammalia > Carnivora > Mustelidae > Martes > Martes martes. The sequence continues at coordinate 111,273,188 of NC_137896.1, forward strand.
GCTTATATTCTGTGTTTAGTATCCCTTTTTAACCTATGCATATAGATGCATTTCAATACAAATAGGTATCACTAATAATTTTCCATTTTCCATTAAAATAAAGCCATTTAAGTATTATTTGGCCATTTAAGTATTATATTAAAGCCTATTTTAAAGTATTATTTTAAAGCCTAATTTGAAAAACATTAAATTGCTATTTTACAGATGCTTAACAAGATAAGATTTTCAGATATTAAGCAGAGTTGTTCCTCAACATTCCTATCTCTGCAATTACGTAATTCCAATATCCTTTTTCAAGAGTTAAGGCAATATTGTTAGCTATGTGTATATACCACACTCAGGGAGAGCTAATATGACAAAGACAGATGTAAATCCTTTTCTTTGACTTCAAGGATAGTTTCTTGAGACTCGTTATAGAGTTAGAGCAGAGCTCCTTTGAAAAAGATATATATATATATACATATATATATAAATTTATATTATAGTCTATAATATATTAATATTAACATTATTATTATATATTATATAAGTTCCAGATAAGTAAGTATATTGAAGTTTTAGAAAATAATATTTATTTCATAGAATGAAAAAGTGTGAAAATGGAAAATTAATTTTGCCTCATACAAAGAGAGAGAACATTTTGATTAAGTGATAAAAGAAAGAAACGCAAATAAAGCCTTAGGGTTAATGTCCCTAGGTCAGGGCCTAGGTCTCAACCCCTGCACTATGCCTCAGGATTGTCATTACAAATCACAGTTTTGTGGGATCTAAGAGAAAAGAATATTTATTTCTTGGGAGAAAATCCATGAAGCCAGAAAGTCTAATAGAAAAATCGTGTTCCACATGGTACAGCAGAAGCAATACATTAACATTGGCAAGCCCTAAGTAGGCAAATGTAGTGTGTCTTGACTATTTGATCGTTTATGAGAGAATATCCATCTGTTTATTATCTCAACAAGGGTTGGAAACATGTAGTTTATATGAGGAGGAGGAAATGACCAACACAGATAGGACATCTGAAAGTAAAGGGTAATGCAGATATGTCAGCTGCAGATGGACCTGAGTGAGTGAAAAATAACCAAAAGCCACTGGAGGTTGTCCATTTTAGTAAAACCCAACATTCTCAGATAGTACTGTCTGGTGAAGAATCCTTTGTGCTTAAGATGTATAAGCCTCTTAGAACTCATGACATCTTGGGGCTCCTGGCTGGCTCAGTCAGTAGAGCATGTGACTCTGGATCTCAGGGTTATCCATTTTGAGCCCCATGTAGAGATTATTTACAAATCAAAACAAAAAATTCTTGGAAAAAAAAAAAAAGAACTCATAACATCTTAAGGAGAAATGAAGAAAAACAAAAAAGAGAAAATTCTATTGATGTGGTACTTAGCCAAAAAGATAATATGCATTCAAAATATAATCCAGTTATTGATGTAATCATTTAATTTTTCACTTTTGAGAAAAGTGGAAGCTTGAGAACGAACTGTAGATATTGACTAATGAAGACATTAGATTGTGACTCTAAACCTCATAGCAGCCTAGATGTAGCATAATAGTTTATTAAAATTTGTAAAATGACAGTTTGTTCACTGAGAGGTGATGAAGCTAGATGGTCCAATTAAGAGGTGAAATAAATACTACTTCACTTGAATAATTGTCAAATATCCTGGATTATATTTACAGGATGCAGAATCTTGGATTTTTTTACTTAGATCTTGTATTTATAGGATGCATAGTCTTGGATCATTCTATTTTAATTTTGCTGTTTGCCAGTCTATAGAATAAAATAATGGATTATTCAATGAAACATATACTTCATAATTATCAAGGTCAAATATATAACATTGATTTATTTAATTCCAATCCTAACTAAAAATCATAACAGAAGTATAACAGGAAAATATCAAAATACTTAGAAATTAAACTATACACTGAGGGGTGCCTGGGTGGCTCAGTGGGTTAAGCCTCTGCCTTCAGCTCAGGTCATGGTCTCAGGGTCCTGGGATCAAGCCCTGCATTGGCCTCTCTGCTCAGCAGGGAGCCTGTTCCCCTCTCTCCCTCTGCCTGCCTTTCTGCCTACTTGTGATCTCTTTTTCTCTGTCAAATAAAAAAAAAAAATCCTTAAAAAAATCTTTAAAAAAAAAGAAATTAAACTCTACACTGAAAGATAAAAACAACAGTTTAATTGCCCCCATCTTTGTTCATCTTCTACTATCTATGAAAAATGTAACTTTAGGTTAACAAGAATAATTTTATTTTTCTTTTCCCTTGTGTAAATGAACTTATGTGATTTTTATATCAGTCAGGGTAATCCTGGCTTCTTGAGTTTAAAGGTATCTCCTTCTGTACTATTTTCTGGAAGAGTTGTTGTAGATTTGGTATTATTTCTTTTTAAAGTGTTTAGTAGAGTTCACCATTAAATGATCTAGGTCTTGTATATGAAAGATCCACAGCTAATATCATCCTTAGTGGGAAAAAACTGAGAGCTTTTCCCCTACAGTCAAGAACAAGACAGGGATGTCCACTCCTACCATTACTATTTAACCTAGTACTGAAGGTCTTAGCCTCAATAATCAGACAACAAAAAGAAATAAACAGCATCCAAATCAGCAAAGAAGTCAAATTTTTAATATTTGCAGATGACTGCATGAAAAAATTGCTAGAACTAATACATGAGTTCAGCAAAGCTGCAGGTCATAAGATCAACACACAAAAACCTGTTGCATTTCTACACACCAGTAAAGAAACAATAGAAAAAGAAATAGAGAAAATCGATCCCATTTGCAGTTGCACCAAAAAAACAAGATACCTATGAATAAACCTAACCAAAGAGGTAAAAGATCTGTACTTTGAAAACTATAGAACACTTATGAGAGAAACTGAAGATGACACAAAAAAAATCAAAAAACATTCCATGTTCATGGGTTGGAAAAACAAATATTGTTAAAATGTCTATACTACCCAAAGCAATCTACACATTTAATGCAATCCCTATAAAAATACCACCAGCATTTTTCACAGAGCTAGAACAAACAATCCTAAAATTTGTATGGAACCACAAAAGACCCACAATAGCCAAGTCAAACTAGAAAAAGAAAAGCAAAGCTGGAAACACCACAATTCGAGAATTCAAGCTATCTTACAAAACTGTAGCCATCAAGGCAGTATGGTACTGGCACAAAAACAGACACATAGATCAATGGAACAGAACAGAAAGCCCAGGAATGGACCCACAACTATATGGTCAACTCATCTTCGACAAAGCAGGAAAGAATATTCAGTGGTAAAAAGTCTCTTCACAAAATGGTGTTGGCAAAACTGGACAGCAACATGCAGAAGAATGAAACTGGACCACTTTCTTACACCATACACAAAAATATATTAAAAAAGGATGAACGACCTTCTAAGTGTGAGACAGGAAACCATAGAAATCCTAAAAGGGAATAGAGGCAGCAACCTCTCTGACATCGGGCATAGCAACTTCCTACCAGCCACACCTCTAGGATCAAGGGAAACTGAGGCAAAAATGAACTACTGGGACTTTTTAACAGTTGCTTAAAGTGAAAGCTTAGATTCATGATTTGAAAAATATCTTCTATTCTAATATGTATTTGATGCTGTAAATTTCCATGTAATTCCTGCTTCAGCTGAATTCCACAGATTTTGATATACAGTAGTCTCCCCTATCTGTGGTTTTGCTTTCTGTGGTTTTAATTACCTGAAGTCAACTGTAGTCTGGAAGCAGATGATCTTTCTTACATATCACCATCAGATCATTAGTAGCCTAATACTACGTCCCAGCAGCTACATCATTCACTCCACTCTCTCTCTTCATGTAGGCATTATACCAAATTATATCATCTTATGTCATTATAAGAAGAGTGAGTACAATATTTTGAGGGAGAGAGACCATATTCACATAACTTTTAATACAGTCTGTTGTTATAATTACTCTATTTTATTATGTTATTGTTGTTAATCCCTTACTGTGCCTAATTTATCAATTAAACTTTATCATAGGTATGTATGTATAGGAAAAACTTGGGTGTATATATAGGGTTTGGTACTATCTATGGTTTCAGGCATCCCCTGGGAGTCAACAGTTTTCCCAATGGATAAAGGAGGGACTGCTGTATTCTGTTTTCACTTCAGTATAGCTGAAAACATTTTCTGATTTTCCTCAAGACATCTTCTTTACCGATTAGTTACTTAGGAGTATGTTGTTTAGTTTCCAAGTATTTAGACATTTTCCTATTATCCTTCTGTTAGTGACTTCTACTCTAACACCATTATGATCTAATAACCTACTCTGTGTAATTTCAGGTATTTTACATGTTATTTGATTTGCTATATGACCCATATGTGATCTGCTTTGGTATCCATCCTCTTTTCTTATGTATAATTTGCATATTGTTGTGGTCCAGGTGAGATAACCAGTAATGTATGCTTCTAAGCCTTGCTTCTCCTGCAGTAAGTTCTGACAAGCTCTATGATGGAATTGATCTGTAATGACTAAATTCCAGAAGGTTTCAGAAAGAAGGAATTTAGCTCCTTGGGGATGGGAGACAGACATATTCTCTTTAAATTTAAATGTATTAGTTAGGATTCAGTAAAAAAAAAAAAAAAAAAAAAAATACATCCTCTCTAGGTTTTCCAGATCCAGGACATTGGCTACACAGTTGGTAGAGGTACAGAGAAGCCAAATTAAGGACAATGAGATGACAGAAAGATAAGAAAAAGCAGGTCTCCATCTGTAGGGCTAGAGGGACAAAGAAGAAATTACGTAACTAGATCCCCAGAGCTGGTGTCATCTTGTGGAAACTGAAAATACATTGAGCTTTCCTGGTTGGAGCTGAGATCACAGAGAGTAATGCTGTTTGGCAGAAGATAAGGAAGGAGAAGATGCAGCTCTCTCAGAGAAAGAAAGGGAGAGAAATATGCTGTCATTCCTCACCCACCAACTTTGTCTTCTGCCAGAAGTTCTCATTGGCTGAAACTTCCTAAAAGCCAAAAGGCAGGTGATTATGGGAAATAACAATTCTCTGCAATGGAGAGCAGGCAGGTAAGGGCTGAGTGAATATCTGAGATCAAATAGGAAAATGACCAAAACACTGGATAGATGCTGTGTTTTGTTCAATGGAACAGCTGCTGAAAAAGAAATGTGTTCAGATCAAAAGAGTGCGTGAATTTATCTGTGAGTGCATAGTTCTAACTCTTACTTCAAATTAAGTATTACCTTGACATTCCAGAAGACTGTATCATGCCTCTAATGATAGGAGTTAATGATGCTAAACCACTAATTATACATTCATTTTACTGAATGTAATAATAAAACAATCCAATGTACTTGTATAACTTGTTTCTTTTTTCAGTAGTGAGAAATATCAAACAATATAAATTTGAAATTAGACACTTGAAATTATGTGATAAATTAATTGGCATTATAGATTGGATTTCTTACCCAAAATGAACATATATTTTGAGCAACTCAAACCTCAACTGAAATTATTTTGAGAGGTTAGGTTTGCAACATGTTGTAATCTTCCAGAAGCCTTACTTCAATTTTTAGAGATGTCACAGGGCCAACTGAAAAGATAAGTTCATTCTTCTCAACTAGTTCAGCAGCATGGACCCTCTTCATACTTGTCACAGAAAGGGGCCGTAACTCCTGTATTGAGTAACTGATTTGCTGTGCGACATTTAGCCTGTTTACATTTTAACCCAGCTTGAATAAAGCTTTTATTCCTTCAGTTAACAAGTTGATATGTGCAATTAAAATATTCCTTTGCCCATATATACAGAAAGAGAAAAAACATCTACTTAAGATAAACCTTTGTTTTTTCTTTATAGCTTACTTCCTAACACCAGTGTTATAGAATCAACTCTGCATCATCTGAAAAGCCTCATTAACACCAAAAAAAGGAGAAAAAAATAAAGTTAAAAAAAAAACAACCCACCCTCCATTCATTTGTCAGAAATGTGTGTATAAGAGTTAGAAAAAAATGAAAAGGAACTCTATTGATAAATAACTTTAGGATTTCATTCAGCAAGCATGATACCAATCATTACAGAAAATATCTTTCCATAGAAAAGGGCACAGGACACAATAAAAATATATTTTAATATGTGTATTGTCCAGTGTTTCTAACCAGGGCTGTGTTCACATACATATAAAAATCATCAACTGTCTCTGGCCCTAATTTGAGGGATCACCTAGGAATGTCTTGACCATTGGAGGATCTGATTTCACCAATCTAGATTTAAAATTCCCAAAGCATATGCCTTTTTTTTAAAAAAGAGTGGAAAAAGAAAGGAAGAAGATCAATTATTTCCAGCTGAGTTTTCTGCTACTTATTTATAACATTTACTGTTTATTGAACATGTATCTTTGTGAGATCATTTTCTAAAATCTTTCATCTGTTTTATTTAATCATCAAAAAAACCTTATGGTTGGGATGACTGGGTAGCTCTGTTCTTTAAGTGTCTGCCTTCAGCTCAGGTCATAATCCCAGGGTCCTGGGATCAAGTCCCACATCTGGCTCCTTGCTCAGCGGGGAGCCTGCTTCTTCCTCTGCCTACTGCTCCCCCTGCTTGTGCTCACTCTCTCTCTCCTTCTCCGACAAGTAAATAAATAATAATTTTTTAAAAACTTATGAAGAAATGAAGTAGGTATGTTTACTATCCCAGTTAATAGCAGGAGAAAATGATGATTAGAGAGTTCAACTAGTTTACCAATTCCCATACCACCAAAAAAGAGTAGAGTCTATGTACATACCCAAATCTGTCTGAATCCAGAGGCTGATGATTAAAACACTTAAAAATAATTCTTGAAATGTTATTACCTGTATTTATAAGAATGTGATATTTAATAAGACTCAATCACTCATAGCAGGAAAATGCAGGTATTTATTGAAAGCACTAGAATTGATACCTCAATTTCTCCCATTCCCTGCCATTCCACTCTTGGGAATTGTAACAGACAAAATACTCAACATTCACTGTATAAGAAACAGGAAGCTTACATAAAGAAGTCTCCAAAAGGAACAGAACTCTTCAAGGCTACAAGGATCCAGAAAAACACACTCTGATTCTTCAAAAATAGCTCTCAAGACCTCACATACTGGTGAAGGATTAATTCTGACCAAAGAGAGCTTATATTCCTCAAAACTCTGAAAATCAAACCTAAATTTCTCAATGTGCGTAGATCAGTACATTAGATCTTGATGTACTTAATTTATAGATTTCTTAGCCTTGAAGCTGAAATCTGGAGGAGTAAACATCTTAGATACAGTATCATCACCATCAGCAGGAGTAGCAGCAGCAAAGTGATACATAGTTGCTGTGGGACAGGCATGGTACTTCCTGCTAACAAACACGAACTCATTTAATCCTCACAATAACTCAGTGGTGTAAGAACCAATTTTTCCCATTTTGTATGTAAGGAAACAAGCTTAAATTTACTAATTAATATTTCCAAGACCATACAACTAGGATGTTGCAGAGCTACAATGTTTACCTCCTAACCTTTAAGCAATACTTGTGCTTATATATTTAACAGAAGCTCATTATGTGGTTACATATAATTAATTTATTAAATATCATAAGATAGCATAAGATAAATAAAGATCATAAGATATCATAAGATAAGATATCTAAAGAGAGAAAGTAATCCAACTCTTTAAATGGATTGAGGACTGTAAAACCATACAGTGATGAGAATTATTTCTCCACTACTCAGTGACGAATACTGATAAATTGTTAAAAAAGAAAAAAAGGTGCAAAATCTCATTGAATATTTCTAAGAATAACGTGATGATTTTCCAAAAGTTTCACTATCATATGTGCTTCAAGAGTAGTTCTCTCTGTGAAGTAAAAGGCTCTTCTTATTTGTTATGTAATTGTCATTTGAAAAAAAAATTTTTTCCTCCTGGGACCTCTGCTGTGCATACGTTAGCTTCCTTTTAAAAGAAAATAATAAATATGAAAGAGTCATCCCTCCGTCACTGAGGGATTTTGGACAAGTATTCCTATAATATTTAGGGACAGCAAAATGACTATAAAAGCCAACAAAATGTATATCTAACCCACCAACAGTGAAACCAGAGGGTAGAGTATATTGCTGTACAGTGAAACTCATTTTTTCGACCCAATTATCTGAATTTCCTATGACCATTATACCTGTCAACCACATTCAGACAAAATTGCTGAAGGTCAATGCCTCTAATATTAAGTTCTGTCACACAGAGCCTGAGTTAAGTGACTTCAGAAGAAGCTGACAGATCATGAGTAGGAATAGTTTGCTATTCTGCCAATATGAGTTGGTAGTGACGACCAAAGTAATGTCGCTAGTCACTTCTGAGTTAAGGTTGTGTTCTAACGACACTCCCTATGACAATCAAAAAGGCCCTTCTGGTGTAAGATATAGCACATATTAATCCAATTCAAGCAAATTGAAAACAATGGATATGTTTCCTGTGCAGATCAAACCTCAAGCAATGATGCAAATATTTGCAGGCTGAAAGTGTCACATTCAGAAGGAAGGTAATAATTCTAAATAGGCTTCTCTTTTTCTTGATCATGGAGGCTATTGTTGTATGAAGTGTGGGCTCCTAACATAATTATCCCCATTAGTCTTGAAATGGCATTTGAGCAGGGCAGTTTCTTAAACTATTTTGACATTTTGAAGGCTCCTGATCATTTTTCCTCATGTAATTAAACCTGTGGTCCACAGAGTAAGCTGTTTCCTGCCCTGACAGGGCATATGATGTAGTCATTTGTTTCTAATACGGTTTAAACATCATAGGTAATGTTTGTGTTAAAACACATTTTTTTAAAAATGTGGTTCACAACTTAATCTTTTCTATGTTCTGTTTGAATTTTTTTTTTTAATTTATTTATTTGTTAGAGAGAGAGAGCGAGCAAGCACAGGCAGACAGAGTGGTAGGCAGAGGCAGAGGGAGAAGCAGGCTCCCCGTGGAGCAAGGAGCCCCATGTGGGACTCAATCCCAGGACGCTGGGATCATGACTTGAGCCGAAGGCAGCCGCTTAACCAACTGAGCCACCCAGGTGTCCCTTCTATGTTCTGTTTGAAAAGAGAGACCTGGAACAACAAGTCCAGATTGGGCTAAGTGCTGATTTACCTCATGGTGAATGTCAGAGTAGGAGAAACAAGTCTCTTTCTTTGGTGATAAGAGTAATCAAATCAGTTAAAGTAGGTCCACCCTCAAAAGGTCATCTCTAAGATATGTTTTTAGGTAATATTTGTTTCTGGGTGTAAAACCATCTAGGAATTTCATTTCTGTCCTGGATCCCAGCTAAGGCAATAGGATAAGATGGGAAGAAGTAAAAAGGAAAAGAAAAGTGGGTAGATCACTGTGATGTGTCCTTGTGGTTCCCTCTCTTGATGGGCACTCCTTGCTGACTGGGAGATATATAGACCAAAAAAAAAAAAAAAAAAAAAAAGTCTACCTCTTTCCTTTTTCCCAACTTCTGCTATACTGCTGCATTAATTACATACAAAATCTGACAAACCCATCACATTTCCTGACATATGAATTAGAAACTACATATTCCAATATAAAGGCATCTAGTAAATTTATCCTTAACTTCTACATCTTATTTATCCAAATGCTTTTGTCCTAAATGGACTTCAGTATGGTGGATGACATGAAGGTTATACGCACTCCCCAACCACTAATGGTTCCTCTGCAACTGGCACATTCTATCACATGAGACCTGTCACATAATATATATTATGAAATTTTCTTTTTTTTATTATTATTTTTAAAGTTTTTATTTATTTATTTATTTATTTGACAGAGAGGGACAGCAAGAGAGGGAACACAAGCAGGGGGAGTGGGAGAGGGAGAATAGGCTTCCCGCGGAGCAGGGAGCCCTATGCTGGGCTCCATCCCAGGACCCTGGGATCATGATCTGAGCCGAAGGCAGACACTTAACGACTGAGCCGCCCAGGCACCCCAATATTTTCTAAATTAGAGAGAATCTAATGCCTTCAGACTTTCACAGTGCACGTTATCATTTCTTGTATTCTTTGTTGTTGTTGTTGTTACTGTTGAAGAAATGTCTGTTTGTTAAATAATATGGCATGGATTTAGAGCTTGTTCTACATAGTGTTTAGTTTCTGTCTAAATAGTATATGGGCAGTCAATAAAGGCAGTCTTGAAAATTCATTTGTAAGTTGGTTGTCTGGAAGCTAGAGTATACTTCCCAAATAATCAATGTAATAAATTGTGGTTCTCCAGTCAGATTTTACTAATGCAAGTTCTATATCCCAGGATCAGTGACACTAAAATGTACAACAGAATGAAAAAGGGGAAAGATCAACTTTGCCTAGGATAAATACAAGTAGAATTTTGAAAACAGAGAACTGTGATTTTGATAATTGATTCTGTTCATTTAAGGACTTCATCTTTACCTCTTCAAACCCATTTTCCTAGATCCCTGCTTTCTCATACATTGCCTGAGCCAGCCCTAAACTAGCCCCATCTTCCTGCTTTGTGTTTCCCACTCCAATCTGAAATTCTAATTCTCCTCTATTATAACATTTTTTTTTCTTTCTAAGAAGACTAATTCCGCAAAGGGATGAAAGAAATCAAATTCACTTCAGTTAAACTGTGAAGGACACACAGATATAAACTACTTTAAAAAGGACACTAGACTCTCCCATTCTTTTGTTGTCTTCCGCATTTTAGTGCAGTACCTAGATAGTACTTAGCATACACTTAGTAATGTTTTTAATAGATAATGATAGTATCTATTATTTCTAATCTAATAACATGCACTATTTTAAAATAATATCTTTTATTTAGTATTTCCCACTATCTAATAACAATGATGATTTTATAGATTCTTGCCTTAAACTGGTTTTTATTGTTTCTTAAGGAGTTGACTTACTGAAATTAAGGGAAATCACATGTCCTAATATGTCCTAGACTTTTCAGATGTTTTATATAAATTTTCTAGAATTAAAATAAAATCTGTGGAGTAAATATCCTACTTTTTATTTTTTTATTTTTAAATTTTTGGTGCAAAAATGTGTTTTTATTAAAGAACAGGCACAATATCCTTTTTAGATCAGGAAAGAAACTAGCCCAAACTGGTGACTATCAATTGGTATTCAAACCTAGTTCTATCTGACTTCAAATTCTATACTCTTTCTTTTAAAATATGCTGAAAGAGGACATTTTTTCATACCTAAAATTATGGCAAATATAATGAAAGGAAAATGAAGATTTGAGGAAACGTGGGAGAAGAACCTTGTTGATGGGTTTTGTTTACCTGGGGTGCAACCACTCAGGTCTCCTCTTTGATATCAGCCACAGCAACTTCTTTCAAGATATGTCTCCAAAGGCGAAGGAAACAAAGGCAAAGATGAACTTCTGGGACTTCATCAAGATAAAAAGCTTCTGCACAGCAAAAGAAACAGTCATCAAAACAAAGAGGCAACCCACGGAATGGGAGAAGATATTTGCAAATGACAGTACAGATAAAAGGTTGATATCCAGGATCTATAAAGAACTCCTCAAACTCAACACACACAAAACAGATAATCATATTAAAAAATGGGCAGAAGATATGAACAGACACTTCTCCAATGAAGACATACAAATGGCTACCAGACACATGAAAAAATGTTCATCATCACTAGCCATCAGGGAGATTCAAATCAAAACCACATTGAGATACCACCTTACACCAGTTAGAATGGCCAAAATTAGCAAGACAGGAAACAACGTGTGTTGGAGAGGATGTGGAGAAAGGGGAACCCTCTTACACTGTTGGTGGGAATGCAAACTGGTGCAGCCACTTTGGAGAACAGTGTGGAGATTCCTCAGGAAATTAAAAATAGATCTTCCCTATGACCCTGCAATTGCACTGCTGGGTATTTACCCCAAAGATACAGATGGAGTGAAAAGAAGGGCCATCTGTACCCCAATGTTTATAGCAGCAATGGCCACGGTCGCCAAACTGTGGAAAGAACCAAGATGCCCTTCAACGGATGAATGGATAAGGAAGATGTGGTCCATATACACTATGGAGTATTATGCCTCCATCAGAAAGGACGAATACCCAACTTTTGTAGCAACATGGACAGGACTGGAAGAGATTATGCTGAGTGAAATAAGTCAAACAGAGAAAGTCAAGTATCATATGGTTTCACTTATTGGTGGAGCATAACAAATAATATCGAGGACAAGGGTAGATGGAGAGGAGAAGGGAGTTGAGGGAAATTGGAAGGGGAGGTGAACCATGAGAGACTATGGACTCTGAAAAACAACCTGAGGGTTTTGAAGGGGCGGGGTGGGAGGGTGGGGGAACCAGGTGGTGGGTATTAGGGAGGGCACAGATTGCATGGAGCACTGGGTGTGGTGAAAAAACAATGAATACTGTTACGCTGAAAATAAATAAAAAATTAAAAAAAAAAAACAAAAAAACAAAAAAACTTTAACACTCCACCCTTAGCCTTCTAACTCCTTTACTTTCTTCCTTTTTATCTGAAGTTTTATGTTTTCCAAAAGACCTATGTATTCTGAGGATAGGCACTGGTACCTTGCATCTCTATACCTCAACTACTGAAGATATGCAGTACCTCTCGCTACTAAATAGTCCTTTTTTTTTTTTTTTTTCCTTTTTTAGAGAGAGAGAAAGAGCACGCAAGTAAAAATGAGCATTGGTGGGGGCAAAGAGAGAGGAAGAGAGAGAATCTTAAGCAGGCTTCCCATCCAGCATGGAGCCTGATGCAGGGCTCAATCTCACAACCTTGAGATCATGACCTGAGCCCCTGAGCCCAAACCAAGTCAAATATTTAACCCACTGAGCCACCCAGGCACCCCTACATAATCATTTTTTATGATTATGTTAGTCACCATACAGTGCATCATTAGTTTTTGATGTAGTGTTCCATGATTCATTATTTGCGTGTAATACCAGTGCTCATTACAACACGTGCCCTCCTTAATACCCATCATCAGGCTAACCCAGCCCCCCTCTCTCCTCCCCTCAGATTGTTTCCCAGAATCCATAGTCTCTCATGGTACATTTCACCCTCTCATTCCCCCGGCCCCACTTCAGTTTTCCCTACCTTCCCCTAATGCCCTCCATGGTATTCCTTATGTTCCACATATGAGTGAAACCATATGATAATTGTCTTTCTCTGCTTGACTTATTTCACTTAGCATAATACCCTCCAGTTCCAGCTATGTCAATACAAATGGTGGGTATTCATCTTTTCTGATGGCTGAGTAATACTCCATTGTATATATGAACCACATCTTCTATATCCATTCATCTGTTGAAAGGCATCTCAGCTCCCTCCACAGTTTGACTATTATGAACATTGTTGCTATGAACATAGGGGTGCACATGTCCCTTCTTTTCACTACATCTGTATCATTAGGTAAATACCTAGTAGTGCAATTGCTAGATCATAGGGTAGCTCTATTTCTGATTTTTTGAGGAACCTCCGTACTGTTTTCCAAAGTGGCTATACCAACTTGCATTCCCACCAACAGTGTAAGAGTGTTCCACTTTCTCCACATCCTCACCAACATTTGTTATTTCCTGCCTTGTTAATGTTTGCTCTTCTAACTGGTCTAAGTTGGTATCTCAATGTCGTTTTGATTTTAATTTCGTGATGACTAACGATGCTGAACATTTTTTCATTTGTCTGTTAGCCATTTGTATGTCTTTTTTTTTTTTTTTTTTTTTTTTTTTTTTTATTTTAATAAACATATAATGTATTTTTATCCCCAGGGGTACAGGTCTGTGAATCGTCTGGTTTACACATTTCACAGCACTCATCATAGCACATACCCTCCCCAATGTCCATTTCCCCACCACCCTCTCCCATCCCCCTTCCCCACCGCAACCCTCAGTCTGTTTCTTGAGATTGAGTCTTTTATGGTTTGTCTCCCTCCCAATCCCATCTTTTCATTTTTTCTTTTCCTACCTCCCCCCAAACCCCCCCACCTTGCATCTCCACTTCCTCATATCAAAGAGATCATATGATAGTTATATTTCTCCGATTGACTTATTTCGCTAAGCATGATACCCTCTAGTTCCATCCACGTCGTCGCAAATGGCAAGATTTCATGTCTTTTGATGGCTGCATAGTATTCCATTGTGTATATATACCACATCTTCTTTATCCATTCATCTGTTGATGGACATCTAGGCGCTTTCCACAGTTTGGCTATTGTGGACATTGCTGCTATAAACATTCGGGTGCACGTGCCCCTTCGGAGCACCACGTTTGTATCTTTAGGATATATACCCAGGAGTGCAATTGCTGGGTCGTAGGGTAGCTCTATTTTCAGTTTTTTGAGGAACCTCCACACTGTTTTCCAGAGTGGTTGCACCAGCTTGCATTCCCACCAACAGTGTAGGAGGGTTCCCCTCTCTCCGCATCCTCGCCAGCATCTGTCATTTCTTGACTTGTTAATTTTAGCCATTCTGACTGGTGTGAGGTGGTATCTCATTGTGGTTTTGATTTGTATTTCCCTGATGCCGAGTGATGTGGAGCATTTTTTCATGTGTCTGTTGGCCATCTGGATGTCTTCCTTGCAGAAATGTCTGTTCATGTCCTCTGCCCATTTCTTGACTGGATTATTTGTTCTTTGGGTATTGAGTTTGATAAGCTCTTTATAGATTTTGGATACGAGCCCTTTATCTGATATGTCGTTTGCAAATATCTTCTCCCATTCTGTCAGTTGTCTTTTGGTTTTGTTAACTGTTTCCTTTGCTGTGCAAAAGCTTTTGATCTTGATGAAATCCCAATAGTTCATTTTTGCCCTTGCTTCTGTTGCCTTTGGCGATGTTCCTAGGAAGAAGTTGCTGCGGTTGAGGTCAAAGAGGTTGCTGCCTGCATTCTCCTCAAGGATTTTGATAGATTCCTTTCGCACATTGAGGTCCTTCATCCACTTTGAGTCTATTTTCGTGTGTGGTGTAAGGAAATAGTCCAATTTCATTTTTCTGCATGTGGCTGTCCAATTTTCCCAGCACCATTTGTTGAAGAGGCTGTCTTTTTTCCATTGGATATTCTTTCCTGCTTTGTCGAAGATTAGTTGACCATAGAGTTGAGGGTCTATTTCTGGGCTCTCTATTCTGTTCCATTGGTCTATATGTCTGTTTTTGTGCCAGTACCATACTGTCTTGATGATGACAGCTTTGTAATAGAGCTTGAAGTCTGGAATTGTGATACCACCGACTTTGGCTTTCTTTTTCAATATTCCTTTGGCTATTCGAGGTCTTTTCTGGTTCCATATAAATTTTAGGATTATTTGTTCTATTTCTTTAAAAAAAATGGATGGGATTTTGATAGGGATTGCATTAAATGTGTAGATTGCTTTAGGTAAAATAGACATTTTCACAATATTTGTTCTTCCAATCCATGAGCATGGAATATTTTTCCATTTCTTTGTGTCTTCCTCAATTTCTTTCATGAGTACTTTATAGTTTTCTGAGTATAGATTCTTTGCCTCTTTGGTTAGATTTATTCCTAGGTATCTTATGGTTTTGGGTACGATTGTAAATGGGACTGACTCCTCAATTTCTCTTTCTTCTGTCTTGTTGTTAGTGTAAAGAAATGCGACTGATTTCTGTGCATTGACTTTATATCCTGACACTTTACTGAATTCCTGTACAAGTTCTAGCAGTTTTGGAGTGGAGCCTTTTGGGTTTTCCACATATAGTATCATATCATCTGCAAAGAGTGATAGTTTGACTTCTTCTTTGCCGATTTGGATGCCTTTAATTTCTTTTTGTTGTCTGATTGCTGAGGCTAGGACTTCTAGTACTATGTTGAACAGCAGTGGTGATAACGGACATCCCTGCCGTGTTCCTGACCTTAGCGGAAAAGCTTTCAGTTTTTCTCCATTGAGAATGATATTTGCGGTGGGTTTTTCATAGATGGCTTTGATAATATTGAGGTATGTGCCTTCTATCCCTACACTTTGAAGAGTTTTAATCAGGAAGGGATGCTGCACTTTGTCAAATGCTTTTTCAGCATCTATTGAGAGTATCCTATGGTTCTTACTCTTTCTTTTATTAATGTATTGTATCACATTGATGGATTTGCGGATGTTGAACCAACCTTGCAGCCCTGGAATAAATCCCACTTGGTCGTGGTGAATAATCCTTTTAATGTACTGTTGGATCCTATTGGCCAGTATTTTGGTGAGAATTTTCGCATCTGTGTTCATCAAGGATATTGGTCTGTAATTCTCTTTTTTGGTGGGATCCTTGTCTGGTTTTGGGATCAAGGTGATGCTGGCCTCATAGAATGAGTTTGGAAGTTTTCCTTCCATTTCTATTTTTTGGAACAGTTTCAGGAGAATAGGAATTAATTCTTCTTTAAATGTTTGGTAGAATTCCCCTGGGAAGCCGTCTGGTCCTGGACTTTTGTTTGTTTGGAGATTTTTGATGACTGTTTCAATCTCCTTACTGGTTATGGGTCTGTTCAGGTTATCTATTTCTTCCTGGTTCAGTTGTGGTATTTTATACATCTCTAGAAATGTATCCATTTCTTCCAGGTTGTCAAATTTGTTGCCATAGAGTTGCTCGTAGTATGTTCTTATAATTGTTTGTATTTCTTTGGTGTTGGTTGTGATCTCTCCTCTTTCATTCATGATTTTATTTATTTGCGTC
Source organism: Martes martes (assembly GCF_963455335.1). NCBI lineage: Eukaryota > Metazoa > Chordata > Mammalia > Carnivora > Mustelidae > Martes > Martes martes. Next base: position 111,289,850 of record NC_137896.1, read on the forward strand.
CTTTCTCTTTTCTTTTTGATAAGTCTGGCCAGGGGCTTATCAATCTTATTAATTCTTTCAAAGAACCAGCTCCTAGTTTTGTTGATTTGTTCTATTGTTTTTTTAGTTTCTATTTCATTGATTTCTGCTCTGATCTTTATGATTTCTCTTCTCCTGCTGGGTTTAGGCTTTCTTTGTTGTTCTCTCTCCAGCTCCTTTAGGTGTAGGGTTAGGTTGTGTATTTGAGACCTTTCTTGTTTCTTGAGAAAGGCTTGCACTGCTATATATTTTCCTCTCAGGACTGCCTTTGTTGTGTCCCACAGATTTTGAACTGTTGTGTTTTCATTATCATTTGTTTCCATGAATTTTTTCAATTCTTCTTTAATTTCCTGGTTGACCCATTCATTTTTTAGAAGGATGCTGTTTAGTCTCCATGTATTTGCGTTCTTTCCAAATTTCCTCTTGTGATTGAGTTCGAGCTTCAGAGCATTGTGGTCTGAAAATATGCAGGGAATGATCTCGATCTTTTGGTACCGATTGAGACCTGATTTATGACCCAGGATGTGGTCTATTCTGGAGAATGTTCCATGTGCACTAGAGAAGAATGTATATTCTGTTGCTTTGGGATGGAATGTTCTGAATATATCTGTGATGTCCATCTGGTCCAGTGTGTCATTTAAGGCCTTTATTTCCTTGTTGATCTTTTGCTTAGATGATCTGTCCATTTCAGTGAGGGGAGTGTTAAAGTCCCCTGCTATTATTGTATTACTGTTGATGTATTTCTTTGATTTTGTTATTAATTGGTTTATATAGTTGGCTGCTCCCATGTTAGGGGCATAGATATTTATGATTGTTAGATCTTCTTGTTGGACAGACCCTTTGAGTATGATATAGTGTCCTTCCTCATCTCTTATTATAGTCTTTGGCTTAAAATCTAATTGATCTGATATAAGGATTGCCACCCCAGCTTTCTTCTGATGTCCATTAGCATGGTACATTGTTTTCCACCCCCTCACTTTAAATCTGGAGGTGTCTTCAGGTCTAAAATGAGTTTCTTGTAGGCAGCATATGGATGGGTTTTGTTTTTTTATCCATTCTGATACCCTGTGTCTTTTGATTGGGGCATTTAGCCCATTAACATTCAGGGTAACTATTGAGAGATATGAATTTAGTGCCATTGTATTGCCTGTAAGATGATTGTTACTGTATATTGTTTCTGTTTCTTTCTGATCTACTACTTTTAGGGTCTCTCTTTGCTTAGAGGACCCCTTTCAATATTTCCTGTAGAGCTGGTTTGGTGTTTGCAAATTCTTTCAGCTTTTGTTTGTCCTGGAAGCTCTTTATCTCTCCTTCTATTTTCAATGATAGCCTAGCCGGATATAGTATTCTTGGCTGCATGTTTTTCTCGTTTAGTGCTCTGAATATATCATGCCAGTTCTTTCTGGCCTGCCAGGTCTCTGTGGATAGGTCCGCTGCCAATCTAATGTTTTTACCCTTGTATGTTACAGACTTCTTTTCCCGGGCTGCTTTCAGGATTTTCTCTTTGTCGCTAAGACTTGTAAATTTTACTATCAGGTGACGAGGTGTGGACCTATTTTTATTGATTTTGAGGGGCGTTCTTAGCATCTCCTGGATTTTGATGTTTGTTCCCTTTGCCATATTAGGGAAATTCTCTCCAATAATTGTCTCCAATATACCTTCTGCTCCCCTCTCTCTTTCTTCTTCTTCTGGAATCCCAATTATTCTAATGTTGTGTCGTCTTATGGTGTCACTTATCTCTCGAATCCTCTCCTCGTGTTCCAGTAGTTGTTTGTCTCTCTTTTGCTCAGCTTCTTTATTCTCTGTCATTTGGTCTTCTATGTCACTAATTCTTTCTTCTGCCTCATTTATCCTGGCAGTGAGAGCTTCCATTTTTGATTGCACCTCATGAATAGCTTTTTTGATTTCAACTTGGTTAGATTTTAGTTCTTTTATTTCTCCAGAAAGGGCTTTTATCTCTCCGGAGAGGGTTTCTCTAATATCTTCTATGCCTTTTTCGAGCCCGGCTAGAACCTTGAGAATTGTCATTCTGAACTCTAGATCTGTCATGCTACCTATGTCTGTATTGATTAGGTCTCCAGCCTTCGGTACGGCCTCTTGTTCTTTTTTTTGAGGTGAGTTTTTCCGCCTTGTCATTTTGTCCAGGTAGGATTTGCTTTCTCCTGCTGTGGAATTCCGCTGTTCTTGGTGACTGAAGTTGGTTTTGGATGGTTTCTTGTTGATCTTCTGGGGGAGGGGCCTGTTGTAGTGATTCTCAAGTGTCTTTGCCGCAGGCGGAATTGCACCGCCCTTGCCAGGGGCCGGGCTAAGTAATCCGCTCGGGTTCGCTTTCGGGAGCTTTTGTTCCCTGAGCGCTTTCCGTAGAGTTCCGGAGGACGGGAATGAAGATGGCGGCCTCCCAATCTCTCGGCCCGGAGGAGCCGAGAGCTTGGGGTTCCGCTCCTCAGTGCGCTCTCAGAGCAAAGCGCCCAATAGCCCCGCCTCCCTGGCTTGCGGTCGCGCCTCGAGGAAAGCAGTCAATTGTTGGAGCTGGAGAAAAGCGCCGGGTCGCTTTTGTCTCCGTGGCCTCCGGCCGCGCTCCGAGCCCACCCAGCCTGCGACCGGCACAAGGTAACCCCGGGCTTAGAGCTCACTCCTCGGCTTTGTCGCTATAGCCGGCTTCCCCGCTCTAATACCTGCGAGCTCTGCGGCACTCAGACACCCCCAGTCCTTCTGTGACCCCGCGGGACCTGGGGTTATGCTGACCCCGCCTGGGTTTCCCCCCAGTTTAGCCTCTGGAGCAATGTCTCCCAGTGGAGCCGACTTTTAAAAGTCCCGGTTTTGTGCTCCGTCGCTCTGCCGCTTGCCGGGTGCCGGCCCCTCCCCCTGGGGTCTATCTTCCCGTCGCTTTGGATTCACTTCTCCGCAGGTCCTACCTTTCAGAAAGTGATCGATTTTCTGTTTCTGGGATTGTTGCTCTTCTTCTCTTCGATTTCCCGTTGGATTTATAGGTGTTCACAATGGTTAGATAAGCTATCTAGCTGATCTCCTGCTACCCGATGTCGTCTCAGCCTGCTACTTCTCCACCATCTTGACTCCTCCCCCTCGCCATTTGTATGTCTTCTATGGGGAAGTGTCTTTTCATGTCTCTGCCCATTTCTTGACTTGATTATTTGTTTTGGGGTATCGAGTTTGAGAAATTCTTTATAGATCTTGGATACCAGCCCTTTATCTGCAATGTCACTTGCAAATACCTTCCCCCATTTTGTGGGTTGCCTCTTAGTTTTGTTGAATGTTCCCTTTGCTGTGCAGAAGCTTTTTATCTTTTTTTAAATTTTTTTATTTTTTTATTAACATAATGTATTATTAGCCCCAGGGGTACAGGTCTGTGAATCACCAGGTTTACACACTTCACAGCACTCAACAGCACATACTTCCCCAATGTCTATAACCCCACCACCCTCTCCCTAACCCCTTCCCCCCAGCAATCCTCAGTTTGTTTTGTGAGATTAAGAGTCTCTTATGGTTTGTCTCCTTCCTGATCCCATCTTGTTTCATTTATTGAAGAGACTATCTTTTTTCCATTGGATATTTTTTCCTGACTTGTCGAAGATTAGTTGACTTTAGAGTTGAGGGTCCATTTCTGGCCTCTCTATTCTGTTCCATTGATCTGTGTGTCTGTTTTTGTGCCAATACCATGCTGTCATGGTGATCACATCTTTGTAATATAGTATGAAATCAGACAACGTGATGCCCCCAGCTTTGTTTTTCTTTTTCAACATTTCCTTGGCAACTCTGGGTCTTTTCTGTTTCCATACAAATTTCAAGATTGTTTGTTCCAGCACTTTGAAAAATGTCAGTGGTATTTTGATAGGGATAGCATCAAAAGTGTAGATTGTTCTGGGAAGCATAGATATTTTAACAATATTGATTCTTCCAATCCATGAGCATGGAAGATTCTTCCATCTTTTGGTGTCTTCTTCAATTTCTTTCATAAGTGTTCTGTAGTTTCTAGATTATAGATACTTTACCTCTTTGGTTAGTTTTATTCCTAGGTATCTTATGGTTTTTGGTGCTATTGTAAATGGAAATGACTCCCTAATTTCTCTTTCTACAGTTACATTGTTAGTGTAGAGAAAAGAAACAAATTTCTATGTATTGATTTTGTATCCTTCCAAATTCCTGAATTGCTGTATGAGTTACAGTAATTTGGGTGTAGAGTCTTTTGGGTTTTCTAAGTAAAGTATCATGTCATCTGTGAAGAGGGAGAGTTTGACTTCTTTACCAATTTGAATACCTTTCATTTCCTTTTGTTGTCTGCTTGTTGATCCTAGGACTTCTAGTACTATGTTGAACAATAGTGGCAATAGTGGGCATCCTTGTCATGTTCCTGATCTTCAGGGAAAACCTCTCAGCTTTTCTCCATTGAGAACAATATTCACTCTGGGCTTTTCATAGATGGTGTTTATGAGATTGAGGAATGTTCCCTCTATCCCTGCACTCTGAGGAGTTTTAATCAGGAAAGGATGCTGTATTTTGTCAAATGCTTTTTTTTCATCAATTGAGAGGATCATATGGTTCTTTTCTTTTATTAATGTGCTCTATCGCATTGATTAATTTGTGAATGTTGAACCACCCTTGCATCCCAGGAGTAAATCCCACCTGGTCGTGATGGATAATCCTTTTAATGTACTGTTGGATCCTATTCACTAGGATCTTGTTGAGAATTTTGACATCCATACTCATCAGGGATATTGGTCTGTAATTATCCTTTTTGATGAGGTCTTTGCCTGGTTTTGGGATCAACGTAATGCTGGCCTCATAGAAAAAGTTTGAAAGTTTTCCTTCTGTTTCTATTTTTTGAAACAGATATATACAGAATATTCCACCCTAAAACGACAGAATACTTATTCTTCTTGAACGCACACAGAACTTTCTCCAGAACAGAACACATACTTGGTCACAAATCAGGTCTCAACTGATATCAAAAAACTGAGATTATACCCTACATAGTTTCAGACCCCAATGCTTTGAAACTGGAACTCAATCGCAAGAAAAAATTTGGAAGGAATTCAAACACTTGGAAGCCAAAGACCATCCTGCTAAAGAATGTTTGGGTCACCAAAGAAAATAAAGAATAACTTAAATAATTCATGGAAACCAATGAGAACAAAAACACAGCTGTCTAAAACCTATGGGATACTGCAAAGGTGGTCCTAAGGGGGAAATATATAGCCATCCAAGCCTCACTCAAAAAAGTAGGAAATCCCAAATGCACAAGCTAATGTTATACCTTAAGGAACTGGAGAAAGAGCAACAAACAAAACCTAAACCAAGAAGGAGAGGAGAAATAATAAAGATTAGAGCAGAGATCAAGGAAAGAGAAACCAGAAAAACAGTAGAGCAGACCAACATACTAGAAGCTGGTTCTTTGAAAGAATTAACAAGATTGATAAACCTCTGGCCAGATTTAGCCAAAAAAAGAAAAGAAAAGAAAGAAAGAACCTAAATTAATAAAATTATTAATGAAAGGGGAGAGATCATGACTAACACCAAGGAAATAGAAACAATTATTAGAAATTATTATCAGCAACTATATAGCAATAACTTAAGCAACCTGGGAGAAATGGATGCCTGCTTGGAAACCTATAAATTACCAAGACTGAAACAGAAAGAAATTGACAATCTGAATAGACCAATAACCAATAATGAAATTGAAGCAATAATCAAAAACCTCCCAAAAAGTCAAGAGTCCAGGGCCAGATGGATTCCCAGGGGAATTCTACCAAATATTTGCAGAAGAAATAATACCTACATCAACATTTTTTAAATGAATGAATGCATAAGTATTTTAAAAATACTCTCAAGTGGGAGGACTTTCATTTTTAACTTTGAAAAAAAAAAAAACATTCATTGATATGATTTTTCTCCTAGTACTTACATTAGCTTATATTTTTATGTCTTTCTATGCACTGCCCTAAAATATTCCCTTTCTTTTACTAAATGCAAGTTAACACTTTACATATATGACAAAGCTATGGTTTTTGGTAATAAGAAAAATCACCAACCTAATTTACTAAGTTCTATGAATAAGAAAAACAAATTGCTCACAGGTGGAATAGTAGAAATTTAAGCAATTTTCTGGTGATTTGCATCAAGCCAGGCAGCTAATCTGAATAGTTCATACACTTTTGGTATTAACAGAAAAGAAAGAAGGACTCTTGCCAGAAATTGTCCTGACAGTTGACTCTGAAAACACAGACTGAGATTTGGCTTTATGGTTCTGAATCATACACAGGAATTAAACACTTCATTTATCCTCTTCCTAGGAGAGCACCTAAATGCAGTATGACAGCATCACCCTCTGGTATGGCTTTTCAGAAGAACTGAGAAGAATTACACCAACACCATTTGATACCCTTCTGATTTGGCTCTTAAATACTCAAGGTCTCTCTTATGAAAGAATGAATTGAAACATAAGTTTAACCATACAGAGCTTTAACCATTAAGCCAGCCTCTCTCTGTGACATTTTGAATCTGGGAGACTAATTTATTACTTCCTAGCATTTTAGGTTGAACAAATTCTTCTATTGGATTAACTTTGGTCTGTGTGATGAAGTGTGGCATTGAGAGAAATAAAAATAAATCTCATGATTTAACTTAAGTAAAGAGATAGAATCATATATCTCAATCCTACCTTCTTTTGCTCTCCCTCCCCCAATAATTATTTTATTTTGCCAGGATAGGCTGGATTATGCTGCCAAATTCAGTGGGTTCACTTAACAAAAATGTATTTTTTGCTCAAGCTGCATGAACAGCATGGCTCAGCAAATTCACTCAGAGACCCGATCATCACAGCAATGGCAAAGAAATGCAGCAAATCCAAATCAGGCACCGACTCTTAACCCTCTGTGTGGAAGTGAGATACCTGATTTAATCTCCCATTTTGTTGTCCAAAGCAATTCTCATCACTATGCCTAACTGCAAAATCAATGGAGAAGTGTAATCTACCATGTGCACTGGAAGACAGAACACCAGAAATGATCAGGACCAATAACTACCCAATGTTTCTTATGTCATATACTCCCTTTTCTCTTTCAGCAGCATAGAGATCAAGATCTCAAATCCTCATATCAGAAAGTCTGGGGTCAAAGCAGTCTGAGCTGTTTGCTTACTATAGAATCTTGAGCAAGTTTCTCAACTTCTCTGTGCCTATTTTTTTTTCCATCTGTAAGTGATAATAAGCAATGTCTCCACCATATGCAAATTTCCAATTTTTACAATGGGCTGTTTTTGAGCATTTTTCTTCCTATTCCATATATCAACAAGTTTATTTATCAACAATTGATATTAGAGGACAGGTAACCCTTTACATATCTTCAAAATTGCATTGGCACTGGTGGTCTTTTATTTTCTATATGAATTTTGTAAACCATTTATAAAGTTCTAGGAAAAGACACTCAACTTTCATGTTGAAGTTAGATATTAATTAGGGAACAAGTGACCATACTGAGTTGTCCTATCCACTAGCCCTAATCTACTCTGCGGATTGTTGAGTCTTAAATATTTTCTAATTGGCATTATTATTTCTTCATTAATTTTTTAAATTACTTAGTTGCATTTCCTTTAAATTTCCAAAATCACATTTTATAATTTGTCTTACATTGATTTCTAATTTTACTGATTTATATGTAAAGAAAATTATATGTATGTTATTCATTCTTTGGTATTTATTACTTTTTTTATGGTCTGCTACATAGTTGGTTTTGCTCATAGATATCTAGGAAAATGTCATTGGTTGAAGGGTTCTATATATGCACGTTTAAAAAATTTCATTGTTCTAATGTCCTATATTATTGTATTAATCATTCATCATTTTTTTCTTATTTCATTTATTTTTCTTTTTGTTTTGTTTTGTTTTTGCTCAGTGGTTCAATTACTGAGATAGATGTTTTAAAACTACTCTGATATATGATTATCCTAATTTCTTTTAATGATTTCATTTTTACTTTATTTTCCTTTTTTTGCAGCTCTTTTGTCATGTGTTACCCATTCATTAGGAATTATTATGTATTTTTGGTAGTTTGCTTCTCATCAATATATGGTGGCTCTTTTTGTCCTTATTGTTTTAAATTTTCAGTATATTTCTTCTGATACTATTAAAACTCCACTCTTTTTTGTTTTTATCATTTATTAGTATATGTTTTCTTCCCATTTAGACTTTTTTAGTTTCAACTTTTTATTTAAATTCTAGTTAGTTAACATATAGTATAAAATTGGAATCAGGAGTAGAATTTAGTGATTCATCACTTACATGTAACACCCAGTGCTCATCACAAGTGCCTTCCTTAATGCCCATTATCCACTTAGCCCATTCCCCACCCACCTCCTCTCCAGCAACCGTCAGTTTGTTCTCTATAGGTAAGAATCTCTTATGGTTTGCCTCCCTCTCTTGTTTCATTTTTTCTTCCTTCCCCTATATTAATCTGCTTTGTTTCTTAAATTCCACATAGGAGTGTAATCATACAGTATTTGTCTTTTCTGACTGACTTATTTCACTTAGCATAATACTCCATCCACGTTATTGCAAATAGCAAGATTTCCTTCTTTTGTTGGTTGAGTAGTATTCCATTGTATATATATATACACCATATTTTCTTTATACATCTATCAGTAAATGGACATTTGGGATCCTTCTGTAGTCTGACTATTGTTGGTACTGCCGCTATAAACACTGGGGTGCATGTACTCCTTTGAATATGCATTTTTGTATCTTTGGGGTAAATACCTAGTAGTATGCAATAGCTGGATCCTACAGTAGTTCTATTTGTAACTCTTTGTGGAAATTCTGTACTGTTTTCCAGAGTGACTGCACCAATTTGCATTCACACCAACAGTATAAGAGGGTTCCCCCTTCTCAGCATCTGCAAAAACCTCTGTTTTTCCTGTGTTGTCCATTTTAGCCATTCTGACAAGTATGAGTTTTATCTCATCATGATCTTGATTTGTATTTCCGGGATGCTGAGTGATGTTGAGCATTTTTTCATGTGTCTTGTTAGACATCTGGATGTCTTCTTTGGGAAAGTGTCTATTCATGTCTTCTGCCCATCTTTTAACTGGATTATTTGTTTTTGGGGTGTTGAGTTTGATAAGTTCTTTATAGATTCTTGGGTACTAACCCCTTATCAGATATATCATTTGCAAATATCTTCTCCCATTCTGAAAGTTGCCTTTTAGTTTTGTTGATAGTTTCTTTCTCTGTGCAGGAGATTTTTGTCTTGATAAAGTCCCAATAGTTCATTTTTGCCTCAATTTCCCTTGATCCTGGAGGTGTGTCTGGTAGGAAGTTGCTATGCCCAATGTCAAAGAGGTTGCTGCCTCTATTCCCTTTTAGGATTTCTATGGTTTCCTGTCTCACACTTAGGTCATTCATCCTTTTTTAATATATTTTTTGTGTATAGTGTAAGAAAGTAGTCCAGTTTCATTCTTCTGCATGTTGCTGTCCAGTTTTGCCAACACCATTTTGTGAAGAGACTGTCTTTTTACCACTGGATATTCTTTCCTGCTTTGTTGAAGATGAGTTGACTATATAGTTGGGGGTCCATCCCTGGGCTTTCTATTCTATTCCATTGATCTGTGTGTCTATTTTTGTGCCAGTACCACACTGCCTTGATGACTACAGTTTTGTAAGATAGCTTGAATTCTGGAATTGTGATGTTTCCAGCTTTGCTTTTCTTTTTCTAGTTTGACTTGGCTATTGTGGGTCTTTTGTGATTCCATACAAATTTTAGGATTGTTTGTTCTAGCTCTGTAAAAAATGCTGGTGTTATTTTTTTTTTTAAGATTATTTATTTGACAGAGAGAAAGAGGGAGAGAGGGAACACAATCAGGAAGGAGCTGGAGGTGGAGAAGCAGACTCCCCAGTGAGCAGGGAGCCCAATGCAGGTCTAGGTTCCAGGATGCCGTGGTGATGACCTGAAGGCAGACACTTAATGACTGAGCCATCCAGGAGCCTCAATTCTCTAGTATTTTTATAGCGATTGCTTTAAATGTGTAGATTGCTTTGGGTAGTATAACATTTTAACAATATTTTTTCTTCCAATCCATGAGCATAGAATGGGTTTCCATTTCTTTGTGTCATCTTCAATTTCATTCATACATGTTCTATAGTTTTCAAAGTACAGATCTTTTATATTTTTGGTTAAGTTTATTCCTAGGTATCTTATAGTCTTTGGTGCAATGGTAAATAGGATCAATTCCTTGATTTCTCTTTCTTTGCTTCATTATTGGTGTAAAGAAATGCAACAGATTTCTGTGCATTGATTTTATATACTGTGACTCCACTGAATCCATGTATCAGTTCTAGAAATTTTTTGGTGGGTTCAAAATTTTCAACAAGATACTAGCAAACTGAAACAACAGTACATTAAAAGAATTATTCACCAAAATCAAGTGGGATTTACTCTTGAAATGGTTCAATATTCACAAATCACAAATCATCAATATAATCCACCACATTAATAAAACAAAGGATAATAAACAACGATGTAATCCTCTCAATAGATGCAGAAAAAGCATTTTACAAAGTACAGCATCCATTCTTCATAAAAATCTTCAACAAGTGGGATTTTCCTCTAAGGTGAGGAACAAAACAGGGATGTCCTCTCTCATTCTTCTCATTTACATTTAAACTCTGCATTGTAATATTTTAGGTATGTCTCTTTTAAATTACAATTTAGATAATTTTATTGTTATTGTTTTGCAATCTGATGCTCTTTAACAAAGAATACTTATTTTGGTAATGGATATATTTGGTAGTATTTCTACCATGTTTTGGTTAAAATTTTTCTACATTTACAATGTAGATATATAAAGATCCAATATAGTCATTTTAACCCCAATTAATAATCTGTTGTTTATTCCCCTACTGAGAAAGATTGTTTTAGCTTTTTTTCCCCCATTATAATGCAACATGCTTGAATACATCTCCTTGTTTTCATGTTTGAGAGAAATCTTGAATGGACACTGAGAACTTTGAGGTTCAAATTTGTGCATCTTCAACATTAGTACCAATGACTAAATTGCTACCCAAAATGGTTGTGGTAATTCAAAAATCACCATCAGTTCTTATATTAATATATTAACATCCGTCAAATTTTCTTTATTAATAAAATGGACTCACATATGGTATTGAAATTCACACTACAAATTTAGGTTTAAAACACTAATTACTAATACTGGGCTCATCCAGTTACTCCAAGAATGATCCTTTTCACAAAAGTCTTGAATGTATTCTGATTCTTCAGTACATGATGATTTCTTAGTTCTTCATTATTAGCCCAAATGTTGGCTTTCCAGACGATTTACCCCTCTTCAGTATGTATCTTTTTTATTACTATCTTTTGTCTAGCTTCTGCCACTGACAATTTTCTCTGCTCCTTTGATTTTTGTGAAGACCTAATCTATAACAGTTCCATCCTTGCTTCACCTTGTCCAACACCATCAACATGTGGCTTATCATTCTCTTATCAATTATTTAAACAGAACCTTAAAATAAACCAACAGTGTAAAATAGTATTAAAATCATTTGTATGAACTCAGGCTGTGTTAATCAAAGCACAGAGAACAGAGCATAAAACTATCATCTTTGTGTTCCACACCAGTCAAACTACATAAACTAGTATTGTGTTAAATTGAGTGTCACATTTTAAAAGAGGAATTGACACACAAAAGAGTACAGTGAAGGGCAACCAGAATGGTGAACTGATGGAAATGTTGTAAGAGGCACAAGGGAAAAAAGAAAAGGAGAGAGAGAGAGAAAAAAGAACAAAACCTAAGAGAACTTCTCCCCAGAGGAAAAAAAGTCTTAGTGGACACATGACAGCTGTATTCAAGTATTTGAAGCACTGTCATGAGACAGGGAAAGAGTATAGAATGATTCTTTGTCACTGTTGAGGGTTTAACGTGTGACTTCGGAAGACATGGCTCTTGGCTGATTATAGAGAAGATAATGCTCATAGTCGCATTTACCCAGTGAAGGGACCATCTGCCTTGAGACATAGTAAATCTCCCAAGTCATCTAAAAAAATATATGATAAGTGACTAAAGGGAGTAGGACCTTTCCCTATCTTTAAAATATGTATGATCCAGTGTGACTGGGTGGCTCAAATGGTTAAGCATCTGCCTTCGGCTCAGGTCATGATCCCAGGGTCCTGGGATCGAGTCCTGCATTGGGCTCCCTGCTTGGCGGGGAACCTTCTTCCTCCCCCTCTGCTGCTCCCCCTGCTTGTGCTCTTTCACTCTCTCTCTCAAATAAATAATAGATAATAAAATCTTTTTAAAAATAAAATAAATAAAATATTTATGATCCAAATACCCTACAAATGGAAAAAATTTTTGAACATGTAATTTATATCAAAATAGATCTTTCCCTCATGTGTTAAAATTTCTACTATAAAATAAGATTGCAATTTAAAATATTTTATATACTTAATGTCTCCTCAAATGCTTTAATAGTCATTTATTATAAATAATATTTAAAATTGCTCTCTGAATTCAATGCTTTATGTATTAATCAACTGTAATTTTAAGTCACAATATGTTTCATTCAAAAACACAATTAACCACATTCTAAGGCTTGAATACAGCACTGACATTCAATAAAATTAAAAGTAAAATGTAGTATTCACAACCCTTTAACACCTGATATTGATGACAACAACAGTAAAGCCTATAAAACTTTGTGAATTAAAATGAGTCTTGAAAAATTCTATGGTGCAATTGATGAGGCCATAGTGAGTTATTCTTTAGATACCATGCCAATCATTTGAACATTGATTCAATCCACTAAACTTGATTTGATTAGATTTCAAATATAAATGTTCATATTAAGTAAAAGATTAGAGTTCTCTGCAGAACTCTTAATTTTTTGTTGTCTGTTAAGTTTGGGAAATTATACATTATTAATAGAATTGGTAGTGGCATATCCATTTCATTAATATTTGTAAACTGCTAAAACATGTTTTCTTTCCTCCAACCCCTGTGGTTTCTTTTCCACAAAACCTCAAGTTTATTTACATGTCTTTTTATGGTGAGCATTTCCCCCACTTCAATCAAATGTACACTGTGAGAGGGTGGGTTTGTAGTTTCCATAGTGGAAAAAATACACTGAAAAATAATCACTCATTTTAATAAAAATATTTCAATAACAAGTTGCAAAACATATTTTATCAAGTTTATTAACATTATAATCACAGCAACACACCATTGCAGGAACAACTCTCTAGGCTACCAAGTTTGCAGGCATTTTCATAAGATTATTCCATGACTGGGAAAAATTTAATGGAGGTTATATTTATGGGACATAAAATAGATGATAATTATGTATGAAAAAATATTTCTAGGAAAAGGTAGTAAGAGATTTCATTTTAATAAAATGAGCACATAACCACTATTGTTAATTCATCAACAATGAGTTATTTGGAATCTACAATTATTAGAAAGAGATTAATTGTTTTTTAAATCACTGATCTAGGCTCTTGCTATGCAAAACTTCACAAATTATTTGCTGTGAATGTAGAAAAATTCTTGGAGTTAAAAGGTCATATTGAATCATCAAAATACTTATATAGTTGATTTTATCTCATTAAGTAAAACTATGTAATAACTAGTGAGATCTTTTTAAGAAAAATCTACACATTGGCTTATCTATTAGCTTAGTTCTCTAATTGCAAAATTTCATAAATTATAGATATAAAATATTATATTGCATATACTACATTATATATTATTGCTTTATATATTTTATTGTATTATTATTATAATATATAAATCTTATGTACAATTATAGAAGACATCTTTGACATGATTGAAAATAACTAAGATGATTTCTTCAAATTGGAAGTTTTTAGTATCTTTCTGTAACTCAGAAAGCACAACAGCATGTTGACTGGATAATAAGTGGGAAAAATCATAATTAAAAACCCATGCATGGGTTACCTGGTTGGTTCAGTCAGTAGAGCATTCACTCTTGACCTCAGGGTCAAGAGTTCAATCCCCTACATTGTACATGGAGCTACATAAAAAGCAAAAAAAAAAGCAAAACACCCATGTGTAAAAAAAGAAAAAAAAGCCATAGCAGATATAGGCTTTATTTCCTTTGTTTTCATCTTTTTAATATGAACATATCTATGCCTGTGTATATAAAGTACATTTGTGGTAGACAGTATATGGTTGGTCTTATTTTCTTATCCAACCTGTGATCTTTGTCTTTTAATTGATTTTTTAAAGATGAGTACTATTAATGTAGTTATCCTTTGATTGATTTAAATATACAGTTTTGCAAGGTTTTTCTTTTTCTTTTGTTCATCTACTCTTTGTGTATTTTTTCTCTTCCCTCTCTTTCTGCCTAAGTTTGGATTAATTGTACATTACTTATTATTCCATTTAATTTACATTATTAGTTTATTGATTATACCTCTTTTTCTACTTGTTAGTGGTTTCCTTAGAGTTTGCAATATAATTTATCAGTCTACCTTCAGATTGTAATATGCCACTTCATCATTAGTATAATCTCCTACTAAAATATATCCAAATTCTTCCATCCCCTCCTTTATGCTATTGTTATGTGTTTCACCATCATACATATTAAAATCTTAACAAAGTATTACTATTGTTTCTGCTTTTGATAATTGTCATTTAGAGTAATAAAAGTTAATGAAAATATATTTATATGTACATTAGTTTTTACCGTTTCTAAACTTTCTTGTATCTTTGTGGAGATTCCAGTTTTGATCTGGAATCATTTTCTGTTTTTTTGTAGTCTTTTTTTTTTCACTTTCTTTGACAATTATTGCAGCACAAGTCTCCTATGAATTCTCTTGTCTCTTATGTTTTCTAAAAGTATCTACTTTACCTTCATTTTATTTTTTTATTTAAATTCAATTAGCCACTTATCATGCATCATTAATTTTTCTTATAATGTTCAATGATTCATTAGTTTATATTCATTTTAAAGCATAGTTCTACTGGGTTTAGAATATGGTTAAAAGGGTTTTTTCCCCAGATTTTAAAAGGCATCACATGTTTTCTTATAGTTTGCATATATTCTGACATCTGCTGTGTTTCTTACCTTAATTCTTCTCTCTGTAGTATTTTTCCCCCTCTGTCAAGCTTTCTTTCCTTTATCTTTGGTTAGTAGTAATTTAAATATGACATATCTAGATTCATTTTATTTTACATTTTTCCTGTTGGGTATTTTGGAGCTTCTTCGTTCTGTGGTTTGATAGCTTTCATTATTTTAGAAAATTCCTGCTCATTATGTTTTGTCTGCCTTATTCTGTCACCATTTTTTCTCTGGCACTTACTCCATTAATCCTATGTTTAGCCATTTGATATTGCCCCACAGTCTGTACTTCTCCTCCATTCTGTTTTTTTGTTTGTTTGTTTTGTAGTTGTTGTTTCCATGAGATTCAATTTGTTGTTTTCCTTTGACTTATTTTTTAGTTTACTGGTTTCTTCTTCAATTTAGTCTATTGATGAATTCATCAAAGAAATTCTTCATCTCTAATACAATGCTTTTATATTTCTAGAATTTGTATGACTCGTTTTTCATATTTTTCATCTTTTTGTTGAAAGTCTCTATATGCTCATTCAAGCCATCATCTACTTTTTTTTCCACTATAAGGTTTAATATATCATAACATAGTAGTTTTAAAGTCTTTGATTCATATTTCCAACATCCTGCTCATCTATAAGTATGGTTCTATGAACTTTTTTTTTTGTCTCTTGACAATGGATTATTTTTGCTTTTCCTGTGTGTCTTTCATTTTTTATTGAATGTTGAGCATCATTTGTAGGACAGCATAGGCTGATGTTAAATAGTATTTATGTGTGAAAATTAAAATGTCTCTTCCTCAGTCAGGCCATTAGTTGACAATGTAATTAGGAGATGAACTAAATTTGAGTTTTGTTGTTTCTGTTGTTACAGTGAGGACACATCAAACATTTTAATTCCATTTTTTTTTTCCGCAGGTATTTTTTAAAAGTTTTTTTTCTTTTTTTTTTTCAGTGTTCCAAAATTCATTGTTTATGCACCACACCCAGTGCTCCATGCAATACTTGCCCTCCATAATACCCACCACCAGGCTCACCCCCCCACCCCCCTCCAAAACCCTAAGTTTATTTCTCACTGTCCCTCCACAGTCTCTCATGGTTTGTCTCCCCCTCTGATTTCCCCCAACTCACTTCTTTTCTTCATCTCCCAGTGTCTTCTGTATAATTCTTTATGCTCCACAAGTAAGTCCTTATTTTTATATCGACTCACTTCAACTTATTTTTGTTAAATATTCAAGAAACTAAGGACTGGCATTGAAATTAGATGTGAGGGATTTCTCCTTAAAATTATAAAATGCATTGCTTTTTTTTTTTTTTTCTATTTCCATGAAACTGGAGTTTTATGGGGGGAGCTCTAGCAGTCATCTTATGTTGAGGATGAAAAAGACAGTGTTGAACTGGAGGAAGCCAGGAAAGAGAAGATGTGTGTGTGTGTGTGTGTGTATTTTTATCACATTTGTCAATCTTATATAGTCTTCATGTATCTAACATTGGAAAAATTCATTAATTTAAAGGTCTACATTCTTTTCGTATTTTTTATCTTAAGAAGAGGTTATTGATGACTCCCACATTCATTTTTGTTATTAGAATTAGTGATACTAGACAAATATTGTATATGATTAATGTTATCCTAACAGTTTTTATCAACTTGAATTTTTGCTCCTTCTGGAAAATTTCCTTACCTTTATCTTTTTTTTTTTTCTTTTCAGCATAACAGAATTCATTCTTTTTGCACCACACCCAGTGCTCCATGCAATACGTGCCCTCCTTAATACCCACCACCTGGCTCCCCCAACCTCCCACCCCCCGCCCCTTCAAAACCCTCAGATTGTTTTTCAGAGTCCTTTGATATGCCTACTTTGAACTTAGCTCTGTCTGTTTTTCTTCTTTTGTTTTTTATTTTATTTTTCTGTTTTTCTTATTTTGTATATCAGTAGAATTGTTTTGTCTTCAGACAACCATGTTTTTAACTTCCATGAACTCTTTCTAGCTGTACCCTTTTAGAGATTTGTTCCTAATATTGAACAAAATGTCTTCTTAAAAAATATATATATATATTTATTTACTTGAGAAAGAGAGAGTGCATGTGCAAGCCGGGGGAGGGGAAGAAGGAGGGAGAGAGAATATCTAACAGACTCCCAGCTGAGGAAGGAGCCAGAGGCAGGGTGTGAGCCCATGACCTTGAGATCATGACCTGAGCCAAATTCAAGAATTGGACACTCAACTGACTGAACCACCCAGGCGTGCCCAAAATATCTTCTGATATAATAAAGGCTATTTCCTTTGTGACCTCAAATCGCTGATGGATATAGGAAGAGTTTATTTTCAGTTTGTTTTTTTTATTCATATGATGATGGAAATTATAACCTCTAAGCTCTTTACATATTGTAGTAGAAATTTTAAGTTCAAATTTTTATGTATATATGGATATTTTTTAACCTAAAGCATAATTATTCAGCACAGTTGAAAATAATGGTATGGGAAAATACATACCAGACAAATGCATGGTAACCAAAAGGGAGTTGTATAGCCATGCTCTTATCAGATAGCAGGTACTAACACCAAACGTAAAAGATATAAAGCAAAAAATGGCAACATTATGAGTTTAATAAATCCATTATCATTTATAAAGACTTTATCATACCTACCTGAAGTTGACAGACAAAAGTCAGTAAAGAAAGAGAAAATTAGAACAGTAAAATAATCCAACTTGATCTAAGAATATTGTAATAATCCTGTACCCCAAAATTCTAGAAGAAGATTTTAAGTAATGTATTTTAACTGTACTAAAAAGCATTTTAAAAATTGAGCTTGGGATGCTTGGGAGGCTTAGTCATTGGATGTCCACCTTTGGCTCAGGTCGTGATCCCAGGGTCCTAGAACAGAGCCCTGTGTCAGGCTCCCTGCTCAGCGAGGAGTCTGCTTCTCCCTCTCCTCTGGTTTGTGTTCCCTCTCTCACTGTCTCTCTCTGTGTCAAATAAATAAGTAATTTTTTTTTTTAATTGATCTAGGGACACCTAGGCGGCTCAGTCGTTGAGTGTCTGCCTTTGGCTCGGGTCATGGTCCCAGGGTCCTGGGGGTTCTTTTAAAGAACAAATATGGCACTAAGTTCCAGGCTCCCTGCTCAGCACTCTCCCACTCCCTCTGCTTGTGTTCCCTCTTTCACTGAGTCTCTCTCTCTGTCAAAGAAATAAATAAAATCTTTTAAAAAATATTGATCTAATACTTTCCAAAGAGAAAAACTCAAAAAATAAAAGATATCAATTTCTTATAGACCATGCAGACATGAATAAAAAAAAATGTATATAGTCATACGACAATCCCTCTGTTGTGCAGAATTCTACAACTCTCTCCCACTTTTATTCTCCTCTTCAATTTTTAGCTTGATGGGTAAGCTTGATGGGTAAAAAGTGGGCAGGGATGAGATGAGTTGGGAGGATAACAATATCAAAAGAGGCATTGATTGTGAGTACTGCCACAGTTAGGGGATAAGACTCATTGTGCAGGTTCCAATAGGAAGTGTTATTGAATACCTTGTTTTAACCACTGAATAATTACTCTTTTCTTTACTATCAATATAAACACTCTGGATTTGTCTTGAGTCCTCCCAAGTATTTAGTATTTGCTACTAAAAGTAACAAAATTACGCAAATCCTATACAAAAGTTAAGAGATAGATAAAAATTCTGAGAAATATGGAATAAGGATTATCACAGGATGGTCCATTTTAATGGGTAATAATGAAAGTTAGATGCTTAACATTGCCTTAGCAAGAAACTGAAATATTGCTGAAATATTCCTAATCCTGAAAAAACAGAAAGGCAGATGTTTTAAAGAACAAATTTGACGCTAAGGGAAGAGATCTTTATAACTCTGAGATTCACTGTTATTACTTTTTAAGAATTCCCCAACACAGCTATGTGCTGAGTGGCACCAAAGAGTATATAATGCTCTCCCGCATAGATGTTTCATCTTATCAATGTAGACTACATTGTATGTATTAGCCTTCCAGACAACTACATCACACTGATGGCTTAATGAGAAACCACAGTCAAGTAAACCACTAGAATTTGTATAAACCACTGCTAATTAAAGTCTCTTCCATTAGGTGTATTTTCAGTTATTTTATTTAATTTATTGATTGATAATGGATTTTAATTTATCTTTATCAAATTTCATTTTGTTGGGCTGCCTGGGTTGCTCAGTCAGGTAAGCATCTACCTTCAGCTCAGATGCTGATCCCAGAGTCCTGGAATCAAGCCCCACATTGGGCTCCCTGCTCAAAGGGGAGCCTGCTTCTCCCTCTCCCTCTGCCATTCCCCCTGTTCAAACTCTCTCTCTCAAATAAATAAAAAAAAAATTTTTTTTAATTCATTAAGGATGCCTGGGTGGCTCAATCGGTTAAGCGGTTGCCTTTGGCTCAGGTCATGATCCCAGAGTCCTGGGTCAAGTCCTGGATCAGGCTCCTTGCTCAGCAGGGAGCCTGCATCTCTCTCTGCCTCTGTCTGCTTGTGCTCTCTCTCTCTCTCTCTCTCTGACAAATAAATAAATAAAATCCTTAAAAACAAAATTTGTTATTAGTTGCAATGCAAACCTCAAATCCTTGGGGTCCCATGCAGTACCTGTCATATCCTCTGACTTTATAGCTGACCACATCGTGGGTGTAAAGACAAAGATAGAGGGAAGGAGAGAGGGTGTGGGAGAGGGAATTTTCATATATATGTTACTTCGCATATGTGTGTACTAATAGGAATTGGTTTTATTCTAAAACAGGTCTTCCCAAAAATGGCAATGTGGGGTAGGATTTGCGTGGTAACGAAAATTGTCAATGCAGTGCCTGACCAGGTAACCAACTATTAAAACTTGTTCATGTGATCATTAAAAAAAGAAAGAAAGTAAAAGGAGGGAAAGGAATTTAGGTCCTACCCAGGGACCTTCAAGAGCTAATATGTCTCAGTTACTTCAGATGAAGAAGGGATTTCTTCTCCCAACACATTATCCTTTTAAGTTTATGAATAGCCAATCAGAGAACAGCATATGTTGGTATCAAATTGTTTGGAGGATGAGAGATACTGCTAATGTGGGCTTATATAATAAGAAAGGAAACGAAAATAGAGCAAAATCTTCTGGACTACATTGACAACGATATAGTTGCTATGCTAGTAACTTGACCTCAAACTCAGCAGTACTTTGACATTATCAAGAATGCCCCAAATTCCTTTATGAGGGACACCTATATAGTTATTTTGGATTCATCTAAATTCATGGTTGTCAACCTGACATTTGGTACTGTCTGCAGACATTTTTGGTTGTCACACTGAAAGTGGGAGGGTCAATTGCTACTAGTTTCTTACACATAGTAGACCCCAGGGAAGCTGCTAAATATCCTGCAATGTATAATGGACCCCCCCGCCAACAAACAACAACAACAACAAAATATCTGGCTCTAAATAGTGGCAATAGTGCCATGTTTGAGAAAGCCTGGCCTAAGCACAAATTCTTTCCTTTTTTAAATCTCTTCTCCTGAAAATATTACTGCCTCCAGAAATCAAATGATATGACTGCAAACCATTTTTTTAAAAAAGATTATTAAGAATTATGTCCACATTTAGGAAGTATCACTGTTCTACTCAAAGTCATTTAGTGTTTTACTTCATCACATAAAGGGCATTATCACAATTAGATTTTCAGTATTTTGAGAGCAAACATGATGGAATATATCACCAAATTGAACCTGATGGAGAATTTCTTAATTATTCCAGTAATTCACTGAAACATTTTTAATCATTTTGTGCATAATATTATATACTTATGTGTATATTTCATATGCTCAGTTGCAATTTGCATATATTGTGGTCTTTTCATAGGGCAGGCAATTGTCTGCTTTTAATTATACTATCCCAGTTACTTTTCAGAATAGCTCTATATAGTAGAATATTTCTGTAAATATTCTCCAGTGGGAAAACTGAAGGTATGGAGAGGGTAGCTGACTTGAACATTAATATGATAAATAGGAAAACCAGGGCACCTGGGTGGCTCAGTCAGTTAGGAATCCAACTCTTGATTTTGGCTTAGTTCATGATCTCAGGGTTGTGGGATCAAGCCCTGTATCAGGCTCCATATTTAGTGTGGAGTGTAGTTGAGATTCTCTCCCTCTCCCTCTGCCCCTCTCCCTGGTTGTTCTCTCCCTCTCCCTCTTTCTCTAATAAATAAACAAATCTTTAATTAATAAAAAAATGACAAAGCCATGATTCAAATTTTGGTCTTCTGAATTCAAGATAATTCTCTTCTTACTTTTAGAGACCAGTGATGGAAACACATGAGACCCAAATTTAGAAGTTGGGAAATGAGGATTCCCAAGTTGACCAGGCATGCTCCAATGGAAGTGAGTTTACTACTTCAGTATGGTTCGGGGGAGAAGGTGTTAGGCTAGTGATATGACCTTACTTTGTGAGCCACAAGGTATAAAAGAAGAAAACACCAAACAGCAAATGAGTGTGTGTATAGGCATGAGCTGGGGACATGATAGTAGTTCCTATAGTAGTAGTTACCTCCGTTTGGAGGTAACTCCAAAGTCAACAGTGACCTGGTACATAGTAAATATGGCCCATTTATATCACAGCATCTAAAAATAAGATAAATCACTAATCACTGCTTAGAGAGGTAGGAAGATAGGATTAATAATGAAAAATTTCAAGAACCCCTATATTATCCAAGTAGAGAAGCTATGTAAGGTTTTTCAAAGTAGAGAGAATAGCACAAGTAAGACTATGGAAGTAGTATATATCATGGTGCCATAGTGAAAGTGAACTGTGAGATATTAAAGATATCTGGATAGTAAAGAATGTAAGAGGGATCAATGGTTTGCATAATATTGCAAAGTATTTAGGGTCAAGGGGTGTTTGATGTTAAGTGGCAATGGGGGCCACTTAAAAACTTTATTCAAGATTTTTTCATTAATTTATTATTAATTTCATAAATTCATTATAAGTTTTTATTATTCAGTTGCTCATTTTAAATCAGGTAGCATACCATAATGGTTAAGTGGTAATTATCCAGAGTCAGATTTCTGTTACTGCTACTTAGAGACTGACCTTGGGCAAAAAACAACTTTTTCAGCTTTAAAACAGTAATAACACTGTTACCTATGTCATTCTGTGTGTGTGTGTGTGTGTGTGTGTGTGTGTGTGTGTGTGTGTCTGTATGTGATCAACAAGAAAACCTATATTAGATTGTGCCTGGCACATAGTAAATGCAGAGTAAATGGAAATTATCAATACCACCATAAGAATAATTATTACATTTATATTTTTGTTTTGGAACTATCACTTCGAGTACATTTCAGAGAAAGCTTTGTAGAATAGCTAGAGATAGGAACCATTTTTAGATGTCCTTGGTGTATGAAGAACTTAAGACAACTTGAAGTCAGTCAATGATAAAAGGCATTGAAGAAATGTGTTCAGATCAAGTGATAGTGTGTAGACCTGATAAATTTTATTGACCAGACAGATATAGGAAATGAAGGAAAGAACTATTTTTCTGTATTTGGAATACTGATCAAGTAATGTATTATTCATTGAGATGGGGACACAAGAAGACAAGCAGACTGATGATAAAATACTGTAAGTTCAATTTTGAATGTGTTGAATTTAAAAGTTCTGTTAGAAATTTGGGTAAAAATATCCTTCAGTCTATAGACTACATGGCACTACCTATCAAAATGGGGAATAAGACTGGACATACAGATTTAAAGTTATCATTAAATTTGGCAGGCTTTTCTCTCCGTGTGTTGACAGATGTATGCATATTTTCATTCTTCATCTTAAATTTTTTGAATCAGAGAAAAAACTCTTAAAATTATCCTAGGGCAGGATTTCTTTAAATTAAGGTACTAAATGGTGATACAAAATGTATGTGTTCCTTTATTTTTTATATGACTGGTATCAGCAACCTTAACCATAATGCTAATTCTGGAATAAACTTCTTGTCAGACATAAAACTGATTTTTAGCAAACCACAAAAATACACTGCCTAGGGCAATCCTGTGTGTGAAACATGAAAATTACAAAACATACTCTGTCATATTTTATATTTTTTTTTCTTTTCGACGGGAGGGATAATTTTTGGTCAAAATCTTTTGTGGTTTACTCAGAGTATATGTAACTTTAGCCAACCAGTGCAAAGAACCATAGACAGCTCAGTTATTCAAACTCCTACTCACACATTTTGAATACTCCATATGTATCCTGAGCTATGTTAGGCTCTGTTAATATTTAAAGCACCAACTTCAAAAATAATAGGTCAAGCAGTGTCCTAGTGATACTTATGTAACTTACAGCATGTTATGGTGAACTGAATATTTAGTCAGCATCAAAAGTTAAAAAAAAAAAGACTAATAGATCCAATGGGCTATTCTTCTAAAGAGTGTTGTTTCTGGAACACTGAGCTCATGCTTTTTCAAGGAGCACAAGGATAAAATTGTACATGATTGGGCTATAGTCTAATTTATGGGTGAGTCTAAAACAATTTTAGGAGCTTAACACTGCAATAGCCCTTTGGGGTATTAACTCTGTCAGCTGGCTTGCAAATCAGAAAATTGATAGCTCTATTATGAAGGCATGTGAAATCTCAAATACATGGACTGGATGTAATGCTTAACTGCTTTATGAGGTGACCAAAAACTGCTGACTGATTTGTTGGCTTAAATCCTGCTGAATGGATCCCTTTAATTGCCTTAAGAATATTCTGCTAAATAATTCAAAAGAACTGGGCCTAAAAGGGAAGAAATATATAAATTCAAAGGATTGTATTTAAATTAGTGTGTTTAAGGCAAGGTTTGATGTAAAAATGGTTAGTGTTTCAACCATATTAAAACCTGAAAACTTCACAGAACAAAACAAAAAATATGGATTTTTTTGCTCAGATATTCCTTATTTCTTTCTCAATCATTACCATCAATGACACTGAGAGTATTATACTTACAGTATTTTAATTAAAAGAATTCTTAGCATAGTGTATTATACCTAGTGGCAAGTCAATAAGCAAATTGAGCAAAAAAGAATATATTAATTGAACATGTACTATATGCCCAGAATTTTATTAGATATTCAGTATACTATGATGGAGAAAACACAGTCCCTGCCTTAAATCACCTTAAATATCTCATGTGAAGTGCAAAAACCTTCCAATAAATTTTATTGTAAAGATTTTTAAAGATATTATGTCATATTTTGACTTTAAACAACTCTTTCAAAAAGGACTTAAGGCATCCTACATAAATACAAGTCACACATTAATGCCAAGTAATTGACTACAGGTAGCAATACATAATGGATATGGACATGAGTTTAAAGCAACCAAATACATATTGTTAATTCCTATAAATTCACCCGAGGTGGGAGATGATTCTCAGTTTTCTGGCAGCAGATTTAATATTACTCAGGGACTGGTTAAGATAAAAGTAAGTAAAATTGATAGCTGTGTAAGTGTGTATACAGTTTTTCTTTATCGCCTTTAAAAATTCTCTTTAAAATTGCTTCATAAAAATTCTCAGATTCACCTTCTTGTGACTCTATATCTCTTCACACTCCTAAGAAATTGACCAGGTGGGAATTATTCTCTGATTTCATCCATTGTATCCTGCCCACCTCATCCCCAAAATTGCGTGGACTGAATTGAGCAATGTCCGACCTTACAGCCTTCTCCAGCTTCCAACATTTTAACTTATTCTTCCAGATTCACTTGTAGAATGTGTGAATGGGTGACTGGGAAAAATAACTGGCTGTGTCTTGGGATAGCCCTGTCTGGTATTAGAAATACTGGGCTAGACTCTCCTCTCTGATTGATGAGTCATCACATGAGCACATAGAATTTTCCAAAGAAGGAAGTATCCCTTCTAATATGTGCTGACTAATTATACCCGCTCTATACACTATGTACATTCATAAAGAAAATAAAACAATGATAGAAAAGGAAATTGTCTCAGAAGTTCCCAAGAAAATGTGTCCTCAAAATATGCCATTATTTACTCCCTCACTCTTTCCTGTCTTCAGGGACTCTTTCAGTCATCTATAACAACATTTTGTGAAATTTATTTCTAAAACAAGAAAGAAAGTGTGACTATCCCCTTTTGTACACATTCAGAACTGGCTCGTAGTGAATATATTGCCTACAGAAATACATTGTGACAAGTGGGTGGAGTGTATGAATGTAAGAGCTTTTCCAAAGTAAAGTGTGTTAGACCTCAGCCATACCCATCATGCTCAGCCCTGTCTTGACCTTGGAACACAGAAGATACTTGATTCTGAAGGAGCACAGACTGGACATTATTGTATAGTCATAAGCAACCTGTAGACTGTAAAGTCGAAAATTAATGTAACATTAGGGGTACACTTAATAAGCACCTTTCCCAACCAAATTCCATTTTTGGTCTATTATTCTTGTCTTTATTTTAACTAAAAATCTCTAGCATCCAAATATAAAACAAGCAAAAACAAATAAACAAACAAAACTTCTCAATACATTAAAACCCCTAAAGAACTCTAAAGATAGGGATGCCTGGGCGGCTCAGTCCATTAGGTGTCTGCTTTCTGCCTTTGGCTCAGGTTATGATCCCAGGGTCCTAAGATCAAGCCCTGCATTGGGCTCCCTGCTCAGTAGAGAGCCTGCTTCTCCCTCTCCCTCTACCTCTCCCCACTCCTGCTCTCTCTTTCTCTCTCTCATGCCCACTCTATTTCAAATAAATAAGTAAGTAAAACCTTTAAAAAAGAACTCTAAAGATAAATTGAAACCCTAAGAAAACTGGTTTTGCTATGGTAAGCTTTGCATTTAATCCCAGTGAAACTGTTGATAGGCTTATTTTTCTTCTTATCAGATTACTTGATATAAAAGGCAGAAATCAAGGTGCCTGGGTGGCTCAGTCAGTTAAGCATCTGACTCTTTGTTTCATCTCCGGTCATGATCTCAGGGTTGCCATATGGAGCCTTGTGTAAGACTTGTGCTCAGTGCAGAGTCTGCTTGAGGTTTTCTCTCTCTCTCCCTCTGCCCCTCCCCATGTTCTTACTCTCTCTCTAAATAAGTAAAATCTTTAAAAATTTAAATAAATATATAAAAGACAGAAATCTCACATCACCATAGAACAGTGATGAAACAATTATACAGTCTTCTCTATTAACTTTTGTCAAGGAATCTTTAATTACTTACCTTATAGAAGAGACTTTCTGACTTAAAAGAAAAGGGAAGTCACCTGTCTTCTCACTGTTAAATGATGATGAAAACCTGGGGACAATTTTATTGGAAAATATCAAGACTAAGATGCAGAAATCATTGAGGAGAACAAATTTGTATCAGATTTCCTTAGATATTTTGATAGCCTATCTGATGTGATTTAGAGACCAAGAATGGGATAGCCCATGATGTTCAATCAAAGAGGACTTTCATTAGGTGTTCCTGGCTGGCTCATTCAGTGGAGCATGTGACTCTTGACTTCAGGGTTGTGAGTTTGAGCCCCACATTGGATGAAGAGATGGCTTTAAAAAAAGAAGAAGACCTTTATAAGATCTTTTATGAGGGAAGAATCTTCATTCTTATCTTTATAATAATAATAGAAAGTGACTATTTCAAGTACATAAAGCCATTTTTTGAAAGAAGTGCCAGTATGGGAATAAATAGTCAGTTAGCCTTTATCATGGGTTGATTAGGTTAATTCTGGCATTAATTGATTATGTATTTTTATTATAACATTTTATATAAATGATGGAGTTATCCCTTTCTCTATTTGGAACCATCTTAATACATGGAGCTGTAAATCTCTTTCATATATTAATCCCATATATTTAACAGCTGCACATTGTTCTAGTCTTTGGTCTTCTCTGACTCACAGACTACAGGAGGTTTCCCTGTCCTGTATATTAGTAGAAACTTATCTTTTCTGTTCATAATATTTAGTGCAGTTGGTATTTTATACTCAGTGATGTGAACATTTATTTGCTGTTTGTCTCTGACCATAAGACTAAACTCTCAGAATTGAAGATCATCAAACCCTGACGTCTAAGGACACTCAGTTTCAGGGCATGTTCTGGTCCCATTACTTCTGACAACCATATCAAAACCTTTTAACTCTCAAAGCCTAGTCAGATTTGCAGTACAGAAGAACCAAATGCGTTCCACAGAAGAGACTAGGCAAATTTCCCTGCTGTTGAGGCATTGCTAAGATTATTTCAAAACTTCAAAATTTGAAGACTTTATCACATTGTCTCTAACATGTATTGTTGCTAAGGAAAATTTTAATTTCTGTTCCTTTGTAAGTGCTCTCTTTTTCTTTCATCCAATTCTGAATATTCTTGATGATCCACAATTCACTTGTAGACTTATTTTACTGATATTTGGGACTGAATGTGATTTTTTTAATTGGAAAAATTTTTTTAAATAAATTTGTCTCATTCTTTGTCTCTGTTCTTTATTTATATTAAGAATATACTGGCCTTTCTGAAACTAATCCTTTCTTTTACATTTTCCAATTCTAAATGTATTTATTTTAAATTCTCTGAAATTTCCTCAACTTATATACACTATTATATTGACCTTCAAACTTGTTTCTTCTATGGTCTTCAACTTTTCTATTAAAATGTTTTAATCTAGACAAAAACTTTTCTAAAATGCAGTTTTTTTCAGCCTCTACATATTTCATACATGTGCCATCATTTCTGTCTCTTCTTTTTTTAGAGATAGTATGCGAGGAAGAAGGGGCAAAGGGAGAGAAAAAGACAGAGAATCTTTTTTTTTTTTTTTTTTTTTTAAAGATTATCTACTTGAGAGAGAAAGAGAACGTGAGTGAGCAGGGGAAGGAGCAGAGGAAGAGGGAGGGAATCTCAAGCAGACTTCACATTGAGCCCAGAGCTTGATACAGGGCTCAATCCCATGACCCTGAGATCATGACCTAAGCTGAAACCAAGAGTCTGACACTTAACTGACTGAGCCGTCTAGGTGCCCTCATGTGCATCATTTCCAATAGTAATAAGCACTAAAATATAATCGTTCATTATGTTGTACTAGGCACTATTCTAAGTGCTTCAGTTATTAAATCTCATACCAACTCCATAAGTTATCATATTTTCCAGATTGAGAGACTGAGAGGGAGAGAGTTAAATAATACATCTAAGGTCACATAGTGAATAATCTTAAGATTTCTACTTTATTTTCAAAATTATCTGATCTTGTTTCATAATCTTCCCCTTTTTATTTTAAGGATGTTACTAATCCCTTTACACATACCAAATATATATTTTAAATTCCCTCTCAAGTTACTCTAACTCCCAGTCATAAATCCTCCTAGTTATTCAATTTATAGTTGTCTTTCTTAGCATTGAACTCTCTCATATGCCCACTGGTTACACACATCCATGGTCAGAGTTCAAGTTCCTTGGACTTAGATTAGGAGTATTATGTGGGTGGTCTGTGTAGGTGCCTTTCAGAGCATACTTACCTGGTTACCACCATCCTGGTTACCACTGACTCTTTTCTACTTGGTTCACCAGTTCTGAAGTAGATTGTATGTGAAACTTTCAGACTTAGGGTTTCTGTACTATATAGTTTGCACAAATTTGATCCTCAAAACTGTATTTTATGCTCAGAGTTTCAATTATTCATGACTTCATTTCTCCTAGTTCCAGAATACAATTCTAGACCAGCATTTATATATGTGGTCATAATTTCCTGAAATCTAGCTTCAGACTGGGATCCTTATTCCTACTGCTTAATGTATACAGCCCCTTACTATCCCTTTGTAACTGTTTCTCCTTTAACTTACAAGTTATATATCTGGTTATAGTGTCTTTTGGGTTGCTCAACTTTAATTCCTGGTTAGCAAAAATGGTTATGAGGTAATTTTTGTTGTTGTTGTTGTTGTTTTTGTTGTTGTTGTTTTGTTTTTAGAGCACTTAGACATCTCCCTTCTATGTCTGTGGGTTCAGACATACAGTTTTAATAATTTAAATATACATCATCCAGGATTTTTTATGATCTGGACCAGGAAAGTACTTTCCATTCTGTTCAATCCAACATGTTGGTCAGAAACCCATCGTTTTAAATTTAAATCTATTGCACAGTTAATCTTCTCTAGGAATAGATTGCCAAAAATTTCCTGAGTGAATGGCTATGGCTGTAAGCCTTCGTCATTTGTGTAATTTCTCTTGACACTGAGAGAAAAGTTATATTTATTCCTAATATGGGAATTTAATGCTTTTTTTCTTTGTAAATCAAGTTATTTTTTTTTATTGAGTTCAGTCAGCCAGCATGTAATACATTATCAGTTTTTGTTGTAGTGTTCAATGATTCATTAGTTGAATGTAACACCCAGTGCTCATTGCAACATGTGCCCTCCTTAATATCCATCACCCAGTTACCCCATCCCACCACTCCCCTTTCCTTCTGTAACCCTTAGTTTGGTTCCTGGAATCCAGAGTTTTTCATGGTTTGTCTCCCTCTCTGATTTCTTCCCATTCAGTTTTCCCTCCCTTCCCCTGTGGTATGCTGCTTTATCCCTACATATGAGTGAAACAATATGATAATTGTCTTTCTCTGCTTGACTTATTTCACATAGCATAATCCCTTCCAGTTCCAGCCATGTCAATGCAAATGGTAGGTATTCATCCTTTCTAAAGGATGAGTAATATTCCATTGTATTAATATTCCATTGTATATATGTATATGTATATATTCCATTGTATATATGTACCACATTTTAATCCATTTGTTTGTTGTAGGGCATCTCGATTCCTTCCACGGTCTGGCCTTTGTGGACATTGCCATGAACACTGGGGAGCATGTGCCCCTTCTTTTTACTATACCTAGTAGTGCAATTGCTGGGTGGTAGGGTAGCTCTATTTTTCACATCTTGAGGAGCCTCCATACTGTTTTCCAGAGTGGCTGTACCAGCTTGCGTTCCCACCAACAGAATAAGAGAGTTCCCCTTTCTCCACAACCTCATCAACACTTGTTGTTTCTTGTCTTGTTAATTTTGGCTATTCTAACTGGTGTGAGGTAGTATCACATTGTGGTTTTGATTTGTATTTCCCTGATGAATAGTGATGTTGTACATTTTTTCATTTGTCTGTCAGCCAGTTGTATGTCTTCTTTGGAAAAGTGTCTGTTCATGTCTTGTGCCCATTTCTTTACTTGATTATTTGTTTTTTGGGGTGTTGACTTTGAGAAATTCTTTATAGATATTGGATACCAGCCCTTTATCTGCAATGTCATTTGCAAATATCTTCCCCCATTCTGTGGGTTGCCTCTTAGTTTTGTTGACTATTTCTTTTGCTGTGCAGAAGTTTTTTAACTTGATGAAGTCCCAAAAGTTCATTTTTGCTTTTGTTTCCCTTCCCTTTAGAGACGTGTCTTGAAAGAAGTTGTTGTGGCCAATGTCAAAGAGGTTACTGCCTATGTTCTCCTCTAGGATTTTGATGGATTCCTGTCTCCCATTGAGGTTTTTCATCCATTTTGAGTTTATCTTTGTGTATGGTGTTTGAGTTTATCTTTGTGTATGTGTAAGAGAATGGTCTAGTTTCATTCTTCTGCGTATGGTTGTCCAGTTTTCCCAGCACCATTTATTGAAGATACTGTCTTTTTTCCCATTGGATGTTCTTCCCTGCTTTGTTTAAGATTAGTTGACCATAGAGTTGAGGGTCCATTTCAGTTCTAAGAAGAAATCAATTACATCTCATCATAAACAGTGGGAAAACACAATGCAATTGTTCGTGATTTTACTGTGTCAAAAAGATGTAAATATATTCTTTAAAATTTGTTTTATTTTTCATTGATTTGAACAGTATGGATTCAGGCAGGATGTATTCACAGAAAGGCACACACAAAATGAGTGGCTTTTAGTAAAATATGAGGAGAAAATATTTATCTATTAGAAATTCTATGTGTGTCCATTGAGTAAGAGAACTTTCTATATGCTATTGTGAATCTAAGCCTTGGACACCTGAAAATATTTCCAGCAGTTATATCATGGCAAAGAAAAAGAAAATTCAGCCAAGTTATTCTTTTTACTGCAGTTTCCCTTTATTTCCATCAGCAGCCTTTCAAATATGTTATGTGTATAATTAAATGGAATAAAGGATACTCTCAATTGATCTTTTTGATTAACAACCCTGTTAGTAGAGCAGGAAGAAATGACAGGGCAGTGTATCCTCTTTTAAATCACATCTGAATATTGAGATGCTTCTTAAGTGGCCCGAGCCTGGCAATATTATAGTATTTCAAACTTCCCAGTCTCAAAATAAACCTTTAAATTATTTTGTGCCAATTAGATGTAAGATTCATTTCATGTTAAGACTCCTACTTAAACACGCACACACACACAAACACACACACACACACACACGGAGGAATATTAAAACATTCCTCAACTAAATGTTGTACTTCAGGAGGTCCTTGAATGAAAAGTAAAAGAACCTTCTCCACTAGATTTATTTGCGTGTTCAATGTTATGACAGGTGTAGAGAAAATTTGGAACTGGCAAATCATCAATTTAATTTGACGAACACTTATTTAATGGGAAATCCGTGCCAGGCATCCTGATAAAATCTCTAAATGAGTAAGATGGAGTCTGTGCCTTGGAAGAGCTCCCATGCTTATGGGATGAGATATATGTATAAGCAATTAACTTTAAAACAATGTACTAAGTGTTATAATAGCAGATTATAAAAATGCTCTTGGAACAGAGCTGAAGAATTAATTGGGCCCATTTTAGGGAAATCAAGGTCTAATCAGTAAAGCATATTGGAATTACTTGAGGGAAGGGTTAAATTTTATCTATGGTTCCAAATACTCTGATACTTCTCTAGTGAGGTGGGGGAGGAGATGCTGTACTTCTCCTACTAGTGAAAAACTCCCCATGGTCACAGTGATTTGATGTAACTTATGGGGATAACTTAAATCACTCAGGCATATTAAAGATCCTCTCCCAAATAATTAACTAGCTTATTATCTCAATGTGGGTAAAGCAGAAACCTTGGGGGGGGGAGGGGTAAAAAGAGTCAAATGCATGCAGAAAACCATGGGAAACTTAAATGCATCTGTCCTTGTAATTAATTTATTTATTCAACACTTATTGTTGTGGTATTGAATTAATTTCCTACTTCATTCAAGTATGCTCACATTCCAAATCATACATGAAAACTTTCTTGATCTGATATTAAGCAATTCTTCTTCACTCTTTATTACCTTATTCTGCATTGTTTTTATCACTACCTGACATCCTTTTATTTATCTCCTTGCTTATTACACATTTCCTTCCTACTAGCGTATAAGCTCCCTGAGACCAGAAATTTAATTTGTTTGTCCACTGCTTTATTTCCAAAGCCTCAAACAATGCTTTTACATGATAGGAACTCATTGTACATTTGCAGAATGACTGATTGACTTATAAATTAACTATATTAGAGAGCATTTAGTACATGCCAGGTATTACACTATTGTTGTGAAGTCAAAGATGATGATTTCTTGATTTGTGAAAGAACTCATTTAAATGGGGATTCTAGATGCAAATAAATAAGTGGAAGTTAGGATGAAAACTGATAAAGGAGATATACACACAACGCTTTGAGTATTCAGTGGAGGAAATGACCACTAAGCCAAGAAATTTGAGAAGATCCCCAAAGAACAATCTATAGTGAGACTTGGTCAATGAATAAGACTAATATATGAAAAAGCATAAAGTCATGGCAACAGAAGGAGAAGCTTATGAAAGTTCTTTAAAAAGACTGTCGGGACACCTGGGTGGCTCAGTCAGTTAAGCATCTGCCTTCAGCTCAGGTCATGATCATAGGGTCCTGGTATTGAGTCCTTTATTGGGCTCCTAGCTCAGGAGAGAACCTGCTTCTACCTCAGCCTGCCACTTCCCCTGCTAGTGTTCTCTCTCTACGACAAATCAATAAATAAAGTCAATAAATAAAATTAAATAAATAAATAAATAAAAACACTGAACATCTGTATTGGAACAACAATTAGAAGTGAAGAGTAACTGAGGGCACCTGGGTGGCTCAGTGGGTTAAGCCGCTGCCTTCGGCTCAGGTCATGACCTCAGGGTCCTGGGATCAAGTCCCGCATCGAGCTCTCTGCTCGGCAGGGAGCCTGCTTCCCTCTCTCTCCGCCTGCCTCTCTGTCTACTTGTGATCTCTGTCTGTCAAATAAATAAATAAAATCTTAAAAAAAAAAAAAGTGAAGAGTAACTGAAATATACTTTACCTAAGTGGAAGTATTAGGAGATGAAAGAAGAAATATAAGTCAGTAATAATAGGAATACAGCCTTAAAGGATTGCACAGAGCAATATGCATCAAATATGAGACTTTGTTCTAAACCATGAAATATCATCTGTTTGTATCTGTATGTGTGTTTTCCTAAGAAGAGACATAATACACTCAATCGTCATCAAACTATGACTTCCTGGTTGCTTCCTGTTGTTGTAAATAAAGTTTTATTGGAAGCAGCCATACCTTTTGATTTACAGATCTACTGTTCTTTCATGCTATGATAGCAGAGTTGAGTAACTGTGACAGAAAACAGATGGCCTGCAACACTGAAACTACCTGGCCCTTTATAGGAAAATTTTGCTGATCTAAGAGAAGAAAGAGAAGCAGACAGCCCAATGGTGAGACAATGGAAATGCTTCTGGCAAATGAGGATGATGTGGTAATTAAGAAACACTTGACAGGAGATTTGTTGAATACACAATTGGCGAGATATGGAAGAAAAGAAAAATAAGGAAGAGTTTTGCTACACGTGGAGACTAGAGCCTTTACTGAAGTAGTCAGTGGTACCTCCTACTGGCTGAGAATTTTTAAAAATATGTGGTCTAAATCCCTAGAGGAAAGGGATTTCCTAGTAAATTCTATGATCATTTATGCATGCACTGCAGATGATACAAATTCAGTAAATGTCCATGCTTAGTAAGTAGAAGTGTTGCCTTCTCC
This sequence comes from Martes martes, assembly GCF_963455335.1. Classification (NCBI taxonomy): domain Eukaryota; kingdom Metazoa; phylum Chordata; class Mammalia; order Carnivora; family Mustelidae; genus Martes; species Martes martes. Next base: position 111,323,935 of record NC_137896.1, read on the forward strand.
AGTAGAAACTATCTTCATCCTCAGTGTTCTAGAGCCATGCATTTCTTCCACAGTCTTTCCTCTTATGACAAAATTCTGGGTCTTACTTATAGAGATACTGGTGGCATGTGATTTCTGAGCTGCTGAGAAGGCACCTGTGGATTTAACAGAGTTTGAAAAGTTCATTAGATCTCTAGACACTAATTGAAGACATTGCAAATGAGTCCTGAGAAAACTGGGGACAAACTCAAAGACAGTTTGCACTGAGACTTGAAGACCATTGAAAGTGGCCAAGGAATCAATGACCATGAAAAGATTTACATTTTTATTCCACGTATTGAAAAACACTAATCATAGACATAATTTTTAAAGATCTTTTAAGTAATATTTAAGAGTAAATATAAAACTTACAAGTAAATAGAATTTTCCCAGTAGAACTTCGATGAATAAATTGTTGAGAAGGACTCCCTGCTATATGTAAATTTCAGCATAATTCTGAAACCATGATTTTAAATATTTATTTTTAAATCTTTTTTCCTTTATCTTTTATTGCTGAGCTATCACTGTGTAGGAGTATTATTATCATATTAAACTTGCTTGTATTTGGTCCTAGCCTGGTCCCAAAGAGGCCTTGGAAAAATTATTTACCTGCTATTTCTCAGTTTTTTCCTCTGCTTTTTCACAAAATCCTGTAAGATTTTGCCAGGCTTCATACAATACAAAGTATAAGGCCTTGGGATCAGAAGTCATCAATAATAGAGCGCCAAGGAAGTTTATAAAGTGCCATATTCAAAGTACAGGGTTTTGAATTCCACACAAATCCAGTTTCATAAATTGGTCCCACCATATAAATCATTCAGCAATTATTTAAACTTTCCTGAGTCCACTTTTATCTATAAAATGTGGACAGAAATATTTATTTCCTAGGTTGATGTGGGGATTTAATACGTTTTTGTGCATAAACCATTAAGCCCGGGTTCTGGCACATAATAGATGTGCAATAAGCAGTAGCCTATAGAATTGCTGTTCCCAAATTTTGCTGACTTTCCATTTTTGACCTCTATAAGCCCTTCTAGTACCATGATACCTTTTTAATTCTTTCCCAACCTACAATCTCTCATTTCTGTTTTCTCTGTGGATATATTTTTTTGTTCTCTATCCACTTTCCTTGACCCATTGTTCCCTTACCTGTACCTGTGTAACATATATTACATCTCTTTTGTCTTGCCACTTCCAGAAGGCTGTAAATATTTGCATCTAATTGCTTGCAGGCTGCTAGAACTTATCCATTTGTGAAACCCCAGAGAAGGCATCACATATAAGTGTGACCATATAATTTACAATCAAACAGGTATAATTTGGGAAGCAAAAATTAATGCTATTAATACTTACAGCAAGGCATCTGGTGTAATCCAGGACCCTCTAGGGCAAACAGGTATGTATGCTCCTAGTATTTATAAGCAAACTTACTGTTGAAATTTTACTTCAAAAGCACAGTACAATGCATTTCCTTATTGCCATCTATCATTCAGGACCTTGCAAATTGTTTCATTTTCTAAAAAGTGCTGATTGGTATGGTTTCTACATGCCCAGAACAGCTTTATGTAGTGAAGTGGGAACTGGCTCCATGCCCCAAATACTTGCAGTCAAAAGATGCAGGTGATAGTCTCAACAGCAGAAAACCCCAAGGAACTATAAGGCCAGGTAATCACTAACTCTGTGTGGTACCAAATCACATCGACCATTTTGACAGTGGGGTTTTATAGTGATTCATTTAGTTGTCTAAATAAAGATTGATGTAGATGGCCAAAAATAAATTCCTCTAGTTTTGCTTACCAAAATACAAACAGTGCCAAAACTCATGAATGACTACAGCAGCAATTAATCTGAATCACATACCAGATAGCTACGGTCAGTGCAGTTTCTCTCTGAATGCACCAAGTTTAATTTAAAATGGCAAAGTAAGGGTAAGTAAATCAATAGGTTGTTCTCCTAGATATCTGTTGTGTATGTAGTGTTGAGTCCTGGAGTCGGCAGAAGGGCCCATTAAGTCAGCAAATGTCCATTGAGCAGATGCTATGTGTCAGGTGTTGTGCTAGACACTAAGGACCCTGCCCTGGGTTTGTGCTGGGGAGAAAAAAAAAGCAAAAATATTTGTGATGCCTGTCACTACACATCTCTCAGTTTGCAGGAAAATGCTTATCAACTCCGGTTTTTCCACATGTAACAGAGATGGAGGGTAAGGGGGTTATAGCTTTCTCCCCTTTGAAAAAAGAAACAAATCCTTTATGCCACTCAGGGAAAGTTGGCAATATTTGCTTGTCACCTGAATACTGAAAAGCAACTTGCCTACTTGGGACTCCTAGAGCAGTTCATTCCCTTTACTCCCACCTTTCTTTGGAGATTAAGTATGATTTAAGGAGAGGTTTTTAGATGTTGACAAGGGGTGGACTGTGAAGATTTTGTTAGGTATTAACTCATCTAGGCTGAACTAAATTCCAGAGAATGACATTGCTCTGTGTGATTTTGGTTAAGATGGACTACCAGAGACTGTTGGGTGGCAGAAGGGAAACCATGGCCATTTTTGAAGCTTACACACATTGTCATGTATCAGCTTAACTTGTGGAGATGATGGCCTGTAATAATTCTACGTTCTCAGATCTTCCTTCAGTTTCAGCACCTCTTGGGCGGGATGTGTGTGCATACGTCCATTAATAAGGGCCCCAAATCCTGTGAGATACCCACACTATCAAGATCAGAGGACATGAGAACTGAGATCCTACACATGCTGTGGGTCTTGACTTATTCTTGTTCTCTCCCACTTTACATAATTTTTTCCTTCTTTATTGCCTATTCAGAATACTTCAAGCCCCAACATCAGACATAAGAACAACAGCCTTAGAGATACTACACAAACGTTCTCATAATTATGAAAAGACAAATCCCTATAGCAGTCTGGGTTCAATCAGAAGACAGACCCACACAAAAGGTGAAACAGGAGAAGTTTAATATAAAAATTATTATGACAAGAGAATTAACTATATGGACACTATAATGCTATCTTAGGGCTGAGGCAAAAATAAGCAAGGAAGGACAAACTTGGAAGGGCTCAGATTTTGCTAGAGAAAATGTAGTTCATTTCATTGGTTAATAGAAATGTTCACTGATTTGGCCTCAGTTGGAGCTGGTCTCCAGTTGCCGGGTGAGCAATGAGCTCTGGGGTGCAGGTGGGAAACAGATGGTCAGCAAACAGTGGGGACAAGATTGTGAGGACAGATTTTGGAGATAAGAGCCTCCTTCTGTGGCCCAGAGCTGGCAGGAAGACTTCAGAGCACAAAAATTGGGAAGAGGTTTCTGGTTTGCATGTCTAGAGGACTGAGAAAAGGTTATTGCAAGGCTGGTGCTGCAAGGTCACAACGTCCAAAGTCTGGGAGGATGCCTGGGACTAACTCCCCAGGCATGTCTTCCTACTCCCCACCTGCTGATGGCCAGACTGCCCTGGAAATGGCCTAGAGTCCCTTCTTCCTGCAGTGTCTCTCCAGCGCCCTCTGCCGAGAAAGCTTAACATTGAACTCACGTTACAGGAGAAATGCTTAAAGGCTGTTTATCACAGCAATTATCGAAGGGGTCATTTGGAGCTATCAGGCAATAAATTGATAACCAACACATCCTGTAACAAATCCTTTAAAATATCGCCTAATGTTTCAGTTTCTCAATTGAGCTCTGAACTGATACACTCTTTTACTGAGATTCGGTGAATTCCTAGTAAGGTAAAATATGAAGTTCGTGGCATATTCTCAGCTTTCAATAGGCATTAGATATTGGTATTCATAAAAATAAATATAAGCTAATTTACTTTGAAAAAGTTTTATTCGTGAAAAACAAATTTATGTGTGAGGTCCACAGATAACATAGAATAAATGGGTTTGGAGAGTTGATGTCTGATCTGGCTTTAGGAAGACAGAAAGGAAGATAGAAAGAAATTCAAATGAACATAGATCAGAAGGGGTACTCCTCAGAAGAGAAAATGAATTGAGCAACATAACATTACTGGAAAAATATATGGGACTGCGAATGTGATTCTTACTGCCCTATAAAGTGGTACTTTGTGAAACCTGCGGTCATAAAAATCACCTGTGTCTTTCAAAAGAAAGATTCTAGAGCCTTTAATCTTTAAATCTAGAATCTTACAATCTTTTAAAAAAATATGAAAACATTCTCTTTGTGAAAAAGCCTGGTAAAGTTTTTCCTTAGCTTTTAAGACAGAAATTCCTTTACCAATACCACCCCCCCACACACACACACCATTACATAATTAATGTTCCCTAAACTGGATGAATTAGTTAATTCCTTGTTATTTGTCATTTGGAGATTTATTGAAATTCTTCATCAGTGTTAGTCTCATAAAATATCAGACCATGATGAATTAAGGAAATTAAAACCACATGAAAAAATCTCCTCTTTAAAAATGTGTATTACCAATTTATTTATTTTATTTTTTTTAAGTTTTTATTTATTTATTTGACAGACAGAGATCACAAGTAGGCAGAGAGGCAGGCAGAGAGAGGGGGAAGCAGGTTCCCCGCTGAGCAGAAAGCCCAATGCAGGACTCAATCCCAGCATCCTGGGATCGTGACCTGAGCTGAAGGCCGAGGCTTTAACCCACTGAGACACCCAGGCACCCCTATTTATTTCCTTAACATAAATAAAACTTTTGAATGTTTTTTGTTTTGTTTTATTTTGTTTTGTTTTGTTTTGAACTCTGGTCTTTCACCCCACTGGTACAAAACTCTCATGCTCTGAATTTTCTCCTCTTCTTGGAAAATTTACCTGGTTTATTCCATGACCTGTTTGAGCCATTTGGGAAGTATTTCAAATCGTCATGAAGAAAGGATTTCTATTTCTCTACACTTAACCCTCAAAATTTAAAAACAGAAACAAAAACAAAACAAAAAAAAACATAAAATTATGGGGTGCCTGTGGGGCTCGTTTGCTTAGACAACTGTCTATTGATTTGGCTCAGGTGGTGATCTCAGGGTCATGAGATTGAGCCCTCCCTTATCATGGAGTTGGCTTGAGAATTTCTCTTTCCCTCTGGCCCTCCCCCTTCTCACAAGTGCCTGCTCTCTCTCTTTCTAAATAAGTAAATAAATAAAATCTTTTAAAAATTTTAAAAGATAATAAAAATTTTTAAAAATAAAAAAGGTAAAATGTTGAATGCCTTAGCCACCATTAAAACAAAGAAATGGAAAACAAATAAGTAATGGTTTAAATTCTCTTGGATATAAATACTGTAATAAATTAGACTATTGCTTATTTTGTGCAAAATTTAATATTCTACCTAGATATAACTATATGTTAATAAATTTTAATTGACTTAATAAGGGAGAGGACTAACAATCAAAACTTTGTTTTCATTCATTTTTTTCCTTTGCTTGAATTTATTGGCTTTTGTTAAAAATCTATTGTCTTGTTAAATTATAATTTTGACTTTTCTTCAAATCTTTAAGTTCTTAAGTTTGAGCTCCTCGGTTTATGTAGTTAGCTCTTTAAGTTCCATACCTAGCACTTCCCATCATTTGCTCTTACTCTTTAAAATTGATTTTATTTTAATACCATTCTTTTTTTAACTAGAGAAGGTAGATGTCAAATATGGACACAATACAGTTTATAAATCTGAACAGTAGAATTCTTTCAAATCCAAACTCATTTTTTACCTTAAAACATGCTCATTCTTCCCCATTGTATATTCTACAAGTTGGTTTTGGACAATCTATAAAAGATGTTTTGTTGAGTTCCAGTTCTTTTATAGAGTTGCTTTTTTGAGATCCTTACATGTGTAATGTCATCACATTAATTTGGATCACCCTTACACTTGGGGAAAAATTTTTTAAGTGCTATTCTTCAAAGATGAAAACTTTTTAAAATAATTTGAACAAAATAAACCTTAAAAATTAAAATAAAATGTATCAAGGTAGGAAACTATAAACTAGAACACATGTGAAAGAAATATTTAAGCACATGCTAACATATTGTGACATAATGAAAGAGGACTCTGGATTTTATTTCTAGTGTGGTAAGGATGCCAATCTTTTTTTTTTTTTTTCCTTATGGTAAATTGTTTATTGTAAGATAATTCGTAACTATCTTGTTGTCTAGAATGCCATCCTTTTTTTTTTTAGAACACCATTCTTAATTGATCTAACAGATAACACAGTTTATTAAAATACTAATAACAATATATTGGGTGATTATAATTTATGGACAAGTGAAAGGTATGGCATCAATATTAAGGAATGGAAGGAAGGAACTGGGAAGAATCTATTGCAAAGTACCTACACTACCTCTGAAGGGGTATAGTGTTATTTGAAAGTGACCCAATATTAGTTGTAAATCTATATTGCAAACTCTATGGCAATCACCAATAACATTTTCAGAAGTATAATTTGTATGCTAAGAAAAGGAAGAAATTAAATCACATAAATGTTTGATTAAAACTGGAGAAAGCGGAACAAGGTAGAAGACCAAAATAAGCAAAAACAAGGTAATAAATAGAAACAGTTTCAGATGTGATATTTGTGACTATATCAATAGTGTGACTATATAAATAGCCACTTTACATTTGAGTGTTCTAGGTACATGAATTGAAAGAGATGGACAGAGTAGATTATAAAAACAAAACAATACAAGTCTATGCTTTCTACAAGAAACATTGCTTTCACTGTAAAATATAGATAGATTAAAGTAAAGGGATGAAGTCCCATACGTTTATTTTTGATTTTGTCTCTTGTGCTTTTGGTGTCAAAGCCAAAAAATCATTGCCAAGACCAAGGTCAAGGAGCATTCTCCCTATGTTTTCTCCAGCAGTTTTACAATTTCAGGTCTTACATTTAAATTACATTGAATCTGTAGATTGCTTTGAATAGTATGGACATTTTTATGATATTACGTCTACGATATTAAGTCTGGAGCATCTTAGCATTTATTTTTCTCTTTTTTAATTTATTTCATCAATGTTTTTAGTTTTCCACATGTAGATATTTAACTTCCTTGGTAAATTTATTCCTGAATATATTTTATTCCTTTTGATGCTATTAAAAATGAAATGGTTTTCTTAATTTCTTTTTCTGATAATTCCTTGTTAGTGTGTAGAAATGCAACCAATTTTTGTATGCTGATTTTGTGTTCTGCAACCTTACTGAATTCATTTATTCCTTCTAAGAGATTTTCTGGTGGAGACTTTAGGATTTTCTATATATAGGATCACATCCTCTGTAACAGACAATTTTACTTCTTCCTTTCTGATTTGGATGGCCTTTATTTCTTTTTTTTGACTAATTCCTTTGGCGATGACTTCCAGTGCTATGTTGAATAGAATTGGTAAAAGTGGATAATCTTGTCTTATTCTTGATCTTAGAGGAAAGGATTGTAACATTTTTACTCTTGAGTATGATGTTAGCTATGTGCTTGTTATATATGATCTTTATTATATTGAGGCATGTTCCCTCTATACCCAATTTGTTGAGAGGTTTTATCATGAATAAATGCTGAATTTTGTCAATTTTTTTCAGCATCTCTTAAGATCATATGGATTATATGATTTTTATCTTTCATTCTGTTAATGTGGCATATAACATTAATTGATTTACATATGTTGAAACATCCTTGCAGCCCAGAGATAATTCCCACTTAAACACGGTATATTATTCTTTTAATACGCCAATGGATTTGGTTTGTTAATATTTTGTTGAGAATTTTGCATCTATGTTCAGCAGAAATATTGGCCTATGATTTTATTTTCTTGTAGTGTTCTTGACTTGCTTTGGTATCAGGGCAGTGCTGAGCATCCTAAAATTAGTTTGGAAGTGTTCCTTCCTTCCTCTTTAAAAGTTTCTGTACAGCAAAGGAAATAGCAAACAAAATTGAAAGCAACCTGGGAATGGGAGAAAATATATGTAACCATATATCCAATAGAGTTAATATACAAAATATATAAGGAACTCATACGACTCAATGGCAAAATGAAACAAAACAAACAAACAAAAACAAATAATCCAATTGAAATATAGGCAAAAGACCTGAATTGACATTTTCCAGAGAAGACATACAAATGGCCAGAAGATACATGAAACAATGCTCAAAATTACTAATCATCTGCAAAATGCAAATCAAAACCACAAAGATATATCAACTCATATGAGAGCAAATCTCTGTTATGAAAACAGGAGAAAACAAATGTTGGCAAGGATGTGAAGAAAAGGAAACACTTTTACACTATTGGTGGGAATGTAAACTAGTGCAACCATTATAGAAACAGTATGGAGGTTCCTCAAAAATTAGAAAGACAGGGGCACCTGGGTGGCTCAGTGGGTTAAGCCTCTGCCTTCGGCTCAGGTCATGATCCCAGGGTCCTGGGATCGAGTCCCGCATCGGGCTCTCTGCTCAGTGGGGAGCCTGCTTCCCCCTCTCTCTCTGCCTGCCTCTCTGCCTACTTGTGATCTCTGTCTGTCAAATAAATAAATAAATTCTTTTAAAAAAAAATTAGAAAGACAACTACCATACAATCTAGCAAACCCACTTCTGGGTATCCAAAGGAAACAAAACAATTATCTCCAAGAGATATCTTACTCCCATGTTATTGTAACATTATTCACAGTAGGCAAGATGTGGAAACAACCCAAGTATTTATCAACTGATGAACTCATCAAATATGTGGTAAATACATACAATAGAATATCATTCATCCGTAAAAAAAAAAAAAAAAAAAAAGAAGGAAATCATGCCATCTGCAGTAATGTGGATGAACCTCGTGGGCATTGTGCTAAGTGAAATAAACCAGAAAGAGAAAGACAAATACTGTGTGGTTTCACTTACATGTAGAATGTTTAAAAAAATAAATAAATGAACCATAGAAAGGGTAAAATGATGGTTGCCAGGGCCTGGGGGTGGGCGTAGGAGATATGGGAAGAGGTTGGCCAGCTTTCAGTTGTAAGATTAGTAAGTTCCGATGATGTAACATACAGCATGATGACTATGGTTAATAATACTGTTTTGTATACTTTAAATTTGCTGGAAGAGTAGATCTTAAGAGGGCTAACACTTTATCTTCCCAGAAAAGTAATTATGTGAGGTGATGGACTGTGGGAATCATTTCATTTCTCAATGTATATGGAAGCTCAGAGGTTTTGAATCTAGTCTGTGTGATACACAGAATGATTATAACATGTCTTTGGCAAAATCTGTAGAACTATAAAACAGAAAAAGTAAACCCTAATGTAAACAATGGAATTTAGCAAATGATAATTTATCAATACTATATCGTCAATTGTAACAAACTCACCACACTAACACAAGATTTTATTAATAGGAGAAACTATGTGCAGACATAAAGACAGTAGGAAGATATGGGAGCTCTGTACTCACTACAAACTTTTTCTATAAATTTAAAATTGCTCTAAAAAAGTATATTTAAAAAAAGCTACAAAACTAATAATACACTATATGTTAATTAATTGAATTTAAATTTTAAAAACAGGATATAAAATCTTTTATATTTCCTTAAGTCAGAGATGATCAGTAGAAACATCAATATATTGTATTCCAGTATTACCCCATATTTCACAAACATAAAAATCATATATTTAATATAATCATATATTATCTTTAATTTACATTACAGCATAATATTCCTCATAAAATTAGAAATTCTTGTGATTTTATGCTTTGTCATGAACAGAAATATTCCATCACTGCTTAGACTTTGAAGTACAGGGTCCTTATGGAGACTAACACAAATGTAGAGATAATTGATTGAAATGTATATATATATAATCACATAATACACGTAGAAATTCTGTGATTGATTGCCTACCATATCACCAATTAAAAAAATGGGAAAATGGTTCCACTAATTTGTAGAAATATTTAAGAAAGTAGTAACTGATTATACTTGCAATTTGATAATAACATTAAGTAACATTATTCACCCTTTATTCTCTATCCATCATTAGTGAAAGTCCTTTCAGGTATCATCTCATTAAATCACAATAATAGTTTAATAAGGAAAATACTAGCACTGTCTTCATTTACAGATGAAGATATTGAGTCTCAGAGAGCCTCAGTAACTTGCACAATCCTCCAAATAATAAATGTGAATGCTAACATTCAAACTCAGGCAATCTAGCTCAGGATCTGATGGTTATCATCAGAATTTCCTGCTGCTTCAAATCACTGAATTATCCTCAGCTATGGCTCTAGGAAAACCATTACCATCCTCAGCTATGGCTGTAGGAAAACCATTATTATTGTTTCATTCATGTAGATACCCTCAGTAAATATTTCATGACAAATGAATTAATGAATTTGAAAGTTAATAAAATGTATGTATGTTGTCAACTACTCATAGTAATGTATCTGTCACTTTTACTTTTTAAGTAGATGATCTAAGAGATAATTGTAGGGTTAATTTTGTCCAAATTGATTATTGGAATGAAGAATCAAGGAGATAAAACTGAAAAAAAAGAGTAAAAAGGAATAAAGAAATTGATTTTTTGATTCTCATATATTCGAAAACTTAGCTTATGGACTTAATATGTAAAAGATCTGGGAAAAATTCGAGGGAAAAAGAGAGAAGGAAGTGATCCAAGGAATAGAGGGAGAGAAAGAGAGAAAGAGACACCAAGAAAATTTCCAACAAAGTAAGCAAGTAAAATTTTAAAAAAAAGGAAAATAATTTCTGGGCTCACTTTTGTATCAAAATAAAGAGAAATATCTCTCCTGCCTTAACATGTATAAAGTTTACTAGGCTTTTAAAACTCTTTTCTATTGAGTGATTTTTTTTTAAGATTTTATTTATTTGATAATGGGGGAGGGGCAGAGGGAGAGGGAAAAATAGATTCCCCACTGAGCAGGGAGCTGGCCAAGGGGCTTGATCCCAGGACCCTGAGATCATGACCTGAGCTGAAGGCTGACACTTAACTGACTGAGCCACCCAGGCACCCCTCTATTGTGTGATTTTAAGATAATTTTATAAGCCCGGCGTTTAGTAAAGCTAAAGAAGAAAAGCAAATTGAGACAAATTCTGAAGCAACACACTATAATGTATCCCAAGAATAAGTAAAATATAAAAGCCTCCCTGAAGGCACTGGAGTTGCAATTTATAATTTTTCTATGTAAGATTTCCTTGGGAGATTCTTTAAAAAAAAAAAAAAAAGACACAAAACTTTATGTTTCTTAATGTTTCCCATCTGCTGCAAAACTTTCAAGTTGCTACAGTACAGTGCTACCAAGAATGCCCAGAACCTTTTTAATATGGGCCTTACATACTGGGAGGAAATTACCCTGTTGCCACGGTTCACTTGATAGCACTCGGTGGGCCAGCAGGTCATGGTTTAAGGACTTACACCATAGTGGTAATTCATAATCAGTCCTCATTGCACTCCAGCATGGTTCTGGGTCAAAAGCACCATTATCCTTCACTTGAAGTCCCTTCATGTTTTGACTCATTGTTTTTACTTTGATAAATCTTCTCTTGAGTATAGAAAGTGCTGTTTATCCTGTTTATCTGATATGTGTAAGGCTATAGACAGTGCATAAGAAGTCACTTAACAAAACAAAGCTAAATTCTACATTTATCCCATTTAGTCTATACACACACACACAAACACACACGCACGCGCACGCACACACACACGTGCGTGCACACACACACATCTTCAAACACTCCCCCCGCCTTACAGGAAAGCATGAAATATGGGGGGGCTATGAACTGTGGGAAAGGACAATAATTTACATTCCCATTTCCTAAAATATCGATGTAAAATAACTTCTCCATTGAAATCCTGCTCTTACAGACTCCTCTCAGCTAATGACACGGCTTTATACTTTATTAAGAAAATGAAATTACTCAAGCAGAAGTTTCCTTTGCACTGTGCTCATGTACCTATGTCCTTTTGCACTCTTATACAAGGCAAGAAAACCCTCCACTTCTGTCAGTGGAAAACCCCCACACCTAGGTAATAGGTCCCAACTACTCATGCCTCACATTCCCAAGGCCATCAACTTATATGTTTCATTTCTGCTGATATCATTAATTTCTCCCTTCCTCCTGGGTATTTTCTATAAGCTGATAACAAGCTTTGATGTCTGGAAAATCAGTCCATTAATCAATCAATCAACTGCATCAGTAAACAAACATAAACTCTTTAGATACTCTAGCTCTTCTGCTATTTTTCATTTCTCTGCTACCTTTTTCAGAAAAGAAAAAAAAAAAAACTTTTAAAAGAGTGATTTATATTTTCTGACTCCAATCCATACCATTCCATTTGTATTTTAAGCTAGTCATGAGAGGTGAAGTAATAAAACTTTTAGAATATCTTAAACCATATATATCTAAGGTGAATATCTCTTTATGTCCTTCTGGGATGTGAAGATGTCTTAAACAGGACACAAATAGAATTAACTGTGAAGGAAATATTGATAAATATTCATCCCAGAGTTCAGACACAGCAACCCTACCGAGGCTTTAACTTATTTCAATCTCCAAAGACTCACAAGTATAAATAGATTTTACCTGCCTTGCAGAGGATGATCTATTCAAGCTTGATATTCCTTGGTATATATTAAGCAGTACAGCCAATATTCCTGGGCCATGCCTCATTTGAATTCCATTTAATGAGCAAACTTTCTTTTTCTTTTTTCTTCATTTATTTCCCAAGTCAAATTGTGGCACACAGAATGATGAGAACCCAGAGGTTAATTTTTGAGGAATTAATGAAGGGAAAAAAATCATAACTGTCATTTTTAAAGCATATGGTAAGAGAGAAATACTAAGAATTGAAGTAAACAGTGAAAGACAGTATTATGACTAACCGTAGTGTGGCCTTAGGCTTTATTTTTATTTTATTGCTTTCCAAATTGAGTTAAAATATTCTCAATCATAAATTTTCCCCTTTGTAAGTGTGCATTGTTTGTTAAACAACTGAATGATGTTATTTTACGTATTATTTTAGCTGCATTCTACAAAAGCTTCATCAACACAAGTGTGTAAACAATGAGGCTGGAGTCTGAACTTTGATTTTTCAAAGTCTCCTGTATTGCTGTGTATCTAATTTTGTTTCTGAAATATGTATGTAAATATACATATATATACAGAATTCATTGCATTGCTATTTCCACTTGTTTCATAGCCAATGAAAATGGAGTAATTTTAGAAAATTTTTGGCTTGTCTCTTTTTTAAATGAAAGCTAAGTGGAATTAGCTTTAAAGTCTATGCTATTTTGATTACCATGACATTTGTTAGTTATTATCAATGTTTGTGTAATAATGTGTATTATTTATTACTTAGTAAAACATATTTGAAAATCATCAAAAGCCATTCCTAATATTCCTGACAATGGGATAACTATATCTTTACTAGAAACCCTTACAATAAAGTTTCAGATCCACTGAAAGTTAAATTCTTCAAACCACTTCTCTATTCACATATCCTCTTGAAGATAATATCTGGAATTGATATTCAATAATGCATACCTTGAAATTCATCACAGCCTCAATAGTTTTACAAGCAAGAAAGAAAAATTGGTATCATACAATTCAGAAGAGAAAGTGCATAGTCAGCTTAGAGAATATAAAATGCAAAGCATGAAAAGAAAGAATTGCTTTCATTTATAAAAATAGTAGCTATCAACCTGATTGGTGTAAGTTTATCAAACCTCAAATGGCAAAAAAAAGGTACTGGTATAAACTATAAAGTTTTAAATCCAGAATGGTAAGAACTTAAACATTGCACAGACACTCCCAAAATAAGGACAATTCCTATTGTTTTATTATTTGAAGTGTCCATTTTACTCTAGTTATTTGTAAGGTAAAAAAATAGCTATGGGGACACCCAGGTGGCTCAGATGGTTAAGCGTCTGCCTCCAGCTCAGGTCATGATCCCAGGGGCCAGTGATGGAGCTCAGCAGGGAGCCTGTTTTCTCCTCTCTCTCTGCTGGCCTTTCTGCCTACTTGTGATCTCTGTCTGTCAAATAAATAAATAAAATCTTCCTTTCTGCCTACTTGTGATCTCTGTCTATCAAATAAATAAATAAAATCTTTAAAAAAAAGCTATGGAATGTATTTATGCACATTTTAGACAAAGAGATGCCACTTAATCTACTATCATTATTTAACAAAAATGTGTTCCCATTATTTTGAATGGGAAAAAAATCCGCATTACTAAAAAATATTTTTTCTGGATATTTCGATTCTCATTTTAGACATTCTAGAATACTATAATATGTTTTGTCAACTTTTCTCTTTTTCATGCTTTGTCAGTTAATGTCTTTCTAAACTGCAAGTCATATGAAAGGTTATTAACTCAGGAAGTGCATGAAAAATATGAGTTCAGGACAGTTCTAGTTTTGTTTCATTATAAGCTAGGGCAGTACTGTGATAACTGATCTGCAGAATAGGTTAAGTATTTGACAAAGAATTAGGTAAATCTTGGACATATCGTACCGTAAGTAACATTTGCTATAAAAGCAAACAAACAAACAACCAAAAACCTTGTTTACATTCTAGGCATATTTACCCTGAGGGTTTGTAACTTAAAACAGATGAAGTAGAGGGGAAAAGAAACATTTATCTATCACTAATGGTTGTTTTCATTTTGAACTAAAAGGACATGTCTGTACTTTTCAGTAATAACAGAATCTATCTCCAACTGTCAGTTTCAGAGGAAAAATGTTCATATAAAATTCATAGAACTAAAGGAGTTCCTGTCATAATGCTTTCGAGAGAATGCTGTCAAATCTCTCTGGGCCTTTAGTTTAAATGTCATTTCTAGTCAACTGCAGGGATTCTGAAAGTGTGTCAGCATCAGCTTTTTCCTAGGGGTTTATTGGATCTTTCAGAGAATTTATGTTTCTTAATAAAAGACAATCTACTGACAATCCTTGTAAAATACCCTCCCAGATTCTGTCATTTGTAAATGACTTGCAGGAGAAAATATGCAAGAATCTTTAATTGGTTTTCAAGTGGTAGAAAATGGACAAAGATTATCTGGATAAGAGTTTCATGAATAATAATGGTTAAGCCCACAGGGAAATGGCAATGGGATGTCCTATAATCCTGCTCACTGTAGGGAAGGGTTAATTATGAAACAAAACTGTCCTGGGATTCCTCCCAAGGGGATCCCAGCATTAGAGGATTCAAATAATTCCATAGTACCCTGGATCCACATAAAAGACTATGAAATTATGGTAAGCCTGGAAATGACTTTATAGGAACATTAGAGTATAGTAATCTCTTTCAGTGACTCTTCCTAACACAAATACCCACATACATTACCACGTTTGTAAGATGCATGCCATAAAAGGGATCTTTCTTTTCTTCCTAAAATACTTTCAAATGGTTTCTTCTGCTGGACCTGGTCTTCTATTTAAAACATTTATGGAGTCCTTTTTTCCTTCACCCACCAAACCCCAGACAAAGTTAGCCTTTATATTACAAAAACTATCTAGGGTAGTGACCCTCTCTATACATTTCAGTTACTGTTTGCATTTGGAAATTAATATCACTTATTTGAAGTGTTCTCTCCTTTTCATGAGCAGATTTTCCTGATGTTGATTTATATTATTAGTTTCTTTCAGCTACTGAATTCTGTTTTTATTAAAACTTTCTATTGTGTTCTAGTTACTAACTTTTATTACTTTTCAAACTTTCTCCTTCCTCCCCTCTTTAGATTTATTTTTATTTTTCTAAGTTACACAGTTGGAAGTATATTTTACTCATTATCACCCTATGTAATTTTTATTTTAAGTATACAAGACTACACACATTTATCAAAAAATTCCATTGTCTGTGTTTCATAGTTTTGATCTGTGGCATTTTTATTGTTCTTTTATTACATTGTAATTTTTACATGGTTTAGTCCTCTTCTGATGTATATACCACAGGTCTTCTCCTGGATTCCTCTTACCTGTACTGCTGTTTGGACACTGTTTTCAGGATTTTACCTTGTGGAATTATAGGGCGTATCTTTTTCCTGTCTCTCAGGATCATTGTCTTCCATTGCCAGATGTCAAAACTATTTTTTGAGGTAAGGGGATAAACCTGATGCCTTTTACTCTGTCTTTGCTAGAAATACAAATTACATCATAATTTAAAAAAAATTTAAAAACCCATCAGAAGGCTGAGAATGCATAGAAAACTGAAGGAACCCAAATAAGAAAACATTAGCCTCTCCTAGTAGAGAAGAGACCCATCTTGGCTTTTACTCTTAGATGAGTGGGAGAAGGTAAGGACTGCTGTAGATGGGGATTAAAAACAAAAAAGCAGGATTTTTAACAAATGTTTAGGGCCAAGTGCAGGCTAGCATATTGGTTTTCGAAACCCTAAGAGAACCACCTGCTAACTTTTCCTTAAGAAACCTCACTGTCTTGTGAGATTAGATGTAAAAAGTTACAATCCAGCTATATACTCTTTATATGAGAAACATTTTAAATACAAGACACAGAGATGCTGAAAGTAAATGGATGGAAGAAAGAGGCCATGCAAACAGAAAAATAAGAAATAAAAAGGCAAGAAGGGATATATACCATATAGAACACATTTCAAGACAAAATGTATTGCCAGAGACAAAGTCAGCATTTCTTATGGATGAAAGTGTTAATTTATAAGGAAGAAATAAATGTGTGTGGCTTAGTAAATGTGCTTCAAGGTACATGGGCCCAAAATGTCAGAATTAAAGGGAGAAAGAGCAAAATCCACATAATGACTAAAAATGTTAGCAACAATGGTAGACAGAATTCTAGAAATTCCCTAAGATCTGTCCCCTGGTTAACCAATCAAACACTAATCTAGGTATTGCTATAAAGGGACTTTGCAGATAAAATCAGGTTACTAATCAGCTATCCTAGAGTATCCAGGTGAGCCCCGTGCAATCACATGAGATCTTAGAAGCAGATGAGGAAGGCAGAAAAGTTAGAGAGTCATGTCACTAAAAGAGAAAGAGTAGAGGGGCACCTGGGTAGCTCAGTGCGTTAAGCCTCTGCCTTCAGCTCAGGTCATGATCTCAGGGTCCTGGGATCAAGCCCCGTATCGGGCTCTCTGCTCAGCAGGGAGCCTGCTTCCCCCCTCTCTCTGCCTGCCTCTCTGCCTACTTGTGATCTCTGTCTGTCAAATAAATAAATAAAGTCTTAAAAAAAAAAAAAAAAGAAGAGGAAGAAAGAGTAGAAATGAGGCAGAAGGGGAGGTTAAAGAAACCTGAGGTGTGAGAGGGCTCTAAATATCATTGCTGGCCTTTAAGATGGAGGAAGGGAGAGATGAATCAAGGAATGTCTGAAAATAACTTCTAAAGGACAGCCAGCAAGGATGTGGGAATCTCTGTTCTACAACAGCATGAAAATGAATTCTTCACAACAACCTGAAGGAGCTTAGTAGTGCATTCATCCCTAAAGCATCCAAAAAAAGTAGCACAGCCCTGGGACACCTTGTTTGGCCATGTGAAAACAGAAAAACAGAGAAACAGCAGAGCCATGCTGTCCCTAGATTTATGACCTACAGAATTGTGACATAATAAACAGATGTTGTTTTAAGACTATAAACTTGTGATTTTTTTACAACAGCGATAGAAAACCAATTCAACATCCTTTCTATGCAAATGGCACAGCAACTAAAGAAAAGAATTGGCAAAGGCATAAAAGGTCTGAAAGATACAAACAGCCACCATGACCTAACCGATATTTATGGAACAGTACATCAAAAACCTACAGCACATACATTTTTGGATATACATGGGTTGCTTAACAGGATATAACATATGTGGCCCATTTAAAAAAAAAAAAACTTGAAAAGATTAAAATCATACAGTGTACTCTCTGAACATAAAAGAATTAAATTAAGAAGTCAATAACAATAAGATAAAAATCTAAATCTTTGAAAATTAAACACAGACCACTAGATGTTCCATGAGTCAAAGAGCAAATTATAAGAAAATTTAAAGAACATTTTATAATAAAAAAATATAAAAATATCTTTGGGTAAAGAGAAATTTATAGTGTTAAATATGTATACTACAAAAGAAGAAAGATCTAAAAATTAATGACCTTGTGATACAAGTTCATACTTCAAGAAATGAGAGAAAAAGAAAACATAAAGAAACTAGAAGGCAGGAAATATGGAAGGAAGGAAGGAAATATGAAGAAATGGTAATAAAACTTAGAAAATAGATAAAATCAAGGAAATTACAAGATTTTCATAGAGATTAATAAAATTAATTAGCTTCAGAAGACCTAACAATTTTAAATATCTGTACCCCTAACGTGGGAGCAGCCAACTATATAAACCAATTAATAACAAAATCAAAGAAACACATCAACAATCATACAATAGTAGTAGGGGACTTTAACACTCCCCTCACTGAAATGGACAGATCATCCAAGCAAAAGATCAACAAGGAAATAAAGGCCTTAAATGACACACTGGACCAGATGGACATCACAGATATATTCAGAACATTCCATCCCAAAGCAACAGAATACACATTCTTCTCTAGTGCACATGGAACATTCTCCAGAATAGATCACATCCTGGGTCACAAATCAGGTCTCAACCAGTATCAAAAGATTGGGATCATTCCCTGCATATTTTCAGACCACAATGTTCTGAAGCTGGAACTCAATCACAAGAGGAAATTTGGAAAGAACCCAAATATATGGAGGCTAAAGAGTATCCTTCTAAAGAATGAATGGATCAACCAGGAAATTAAAGAAGAATTGAAAAAATTCATGGAAACAAATGATAATTAAAACACAACGGATCAAAATCTGTGGGACACAGCAAAGGCAGTCCTGAGAGGAAAATACATAGTGATACAAGCCTTTCTCAAGAAACAAGAAAGGTCTCAAATACACAACCTAACCCTACACCTAAAGGAGCTGGAGAAAGAACAACAAAGAAAGCCTGAACCCAGCAGTAGAAGAGAAATAATAAAGATCAGAGCAGAAATCAATGAAATAGAAACCAAAAAAACAATAGAACAAATCAATGAAACTAGGAGCTGGTTCTTTGAAAGAATTAATAAGATTGATAAACCCCTGACCAGACTTATCAAAAAGAAAAGAGAAAGGACCCAAATAAATAAAGCCATGAATGAAAGAGGAGAGATCACAACCAACACCAAAGAAATAAAAACAATTATAAGAACATATTATGAGCAACTATACTCCAGCAAATTTGACAGTCTGGAAGAAATGGATGCATTCCTAGAGACATATAAACTACCACAACTGAACCAGGAAGAAAGAGAAAACCTGAACAGACCCATAACCAGTAAGGAGATAAAAGGAGTCATCAAAAATTTCCCAATAAACAAGAGTCAAGGGCCAGAGGGCTTCCCAGGGGAATTCTACCAAACATTTAAAGAAGAATTTATTCCTACTCTCCTGAAACTCTTCCAAAATATAGAAATGGAAGGAAAACTTGCAAACTCATTTTATAAGGCCAGCATTACCTGGCTCCCAAAACCAGACAAATACCCCATGAAAAAAGAGAATTACAGGCCAATATCCTTGATGAACACAGATACAAAAATCCTCACCAAAATACTAGCCAATAGGATCCAACAGTACATTAAAAGGATTATTCACCACGACCAAGTGGGAATTATTCCAGGGCTGCAAGGTTGGTTCAACATCTGCAAATCAATCGATGTGATACAATACATGAATAAAAGAAAGAGCAAGAACCATATGACACTCTCAATAGATGCTGAAAAAGCATTTGACAAAGTACAGCATTCTTTCTTGATCAAAACTCTTCAAAGTGTAGGGATAGAGGATACATACCTCAATATCATCAAAGCCATCTATGAAAAACCCACAGTGAATATCATTCTCAATGGAGAAAAACTGAGAGCTTTTCCACTAAGGTCAGAAACATGGCAGGGATGTCCATTATCACCACTACTATTCAACATAGTACTAGAAGTCCTAGCCTCAGCAATCAGAGAACACAAAGAAATTAAAGGCATCCAAATTGGCAAAGAAGAAGTCAAACTCTCACTCTTTGCAGATGATATGATACTATATGTGGAAAACCCAAAAGACTCCACTCCAAATCTGCTAGAACTTGTACAGGAATTCAGTAAAGTGTCAGAATATAAAATCAATGCACAGAATTCAGTTGCATTTCTATACACCAACAACAAGACAGAAGAAAGGGAAATTAAGGAGTCAATCCCATTTACAATTGCACCCAAAACCATAAGATACCTAGGAATAAACCTAACCAAAGAGGCAAAGAATCTCTACTCAGAAAACTATAAAGAACTCATGAAAGAAATTGAGGAAGACACAAAGAAATGGAAAAATGTTCCATGCTCATGGACTGGAAGAACAAATATTGTGAAAATGTCTATGCTACCTAAAGCAATCTAAACGTATAATGCAATCCCTGTCAAAATCCAATCTTTTTTTTTTTTCAAAGAAATGGAACAAATAATCCTAAAATTTATATGAGACCACAAAAGACCTCGAATATCCAGAGGAATGTTGAAAAAGAAATCCAAACTTGGTGGCATCACAATTCCAGACTTCAAGCTCTATTACAAAGCTGTCATCATCAAGACCATATGGTACTGGCACAAAAACTGACACATAGATCAGTGGAACAGAATAGAAAGCCCAGAAATAGACCCTCAACTCTATGGTCAACTAATCTTCCACAAAGCAGGAAAGAATGTCCAATGGAAAAAAGACAGTCTCTTCAACAAATGGTGTTGGGAAAATTGGACAGTCACATGCAGAAGAATAAAACTGGACCACTTCCTTACACCACACACCAAAATAGACTCAAAACGGATGAAGGACCTCAATGTGAGAAAGGAATCCATCAAAATCCTTGAGAACACTGGCAGCAACTTCTTTGACCTCAGCTGCAGCAACTTCTTCCTAGGAACATCACCAAAGGCAAGGGAAGCAAGGGCAAAAATGAACTGTTGGGATTTCATCAAGATCAAAAGCTTCTGCACAGCAAAAGAACAGTTAACACAACCAAAAGACAACTGACAGAATGGGAAAAGATATTTGCAAATGACATATCAGATAAAGGGCTAGTATCCAAAATCTATAAAGAACTTATCAAACTCAACACCCAAAGAACAAATAATCCAATCAAGAAATGGGCAGAGGACATGAACAGACATTTCTGCAAATAAGGCATCCAGATGGCCAATAGATACATGAAAAATTGTTCCACATCACTCAGCATCAGGGAAATACAAATCAAAACCACAATGAGATATCACCTCACTCCAGTCAGAATGGCTAAAATTAACAAGTCAGGAAATGACAGATCTTGGTGAGGTTGTGGAGAAGGGGGAACCCTCCTACACTGCTGGTGGGAATGCCAGTTGGTGCAACCACTCTGGGAAACGGCATGGAGGTTCCTCAAAAAGTTGAAAATAGAGCTACCCTATGACCCAGCAATCACAATACTGGGCATTTACCCTAAAGATACAAATGTAGTGATCCAAAGGGGCATGTGCACCCGAATGTTTATAGCAGCAATGTCCACAATAGCCAAACTATGGAAAGAACCTAGATGTTCATCAACAGATGAATGGATAAAGAAGATGTGGTGTGTATATAGATACAATGGAATATTATGCAGCCATCAAAATAAATGAAATCTTTCCATTTGCAACAATGTGGTTGGAACTAGAGGGTATTATGCTGAGTGAAACAAGTCAATCGGAGAAAGACAATTATCATATGATCCCCCTGATATGAGGAAGTAGAGATGCAATGTGGGGGGCTGGGGAGGTAGGAAGAGAATAAATGAAACAAGATGGGATCAGGAGAGAGACAAACCATAAGAGACTTAATCTCACAAAACAAACAGGGTTGCTGGGGGGAGGGGGGAGGGAGACCGTGGTTGGCTTATGGACATTGGGGAAGGTATGTGCTATGGTGAGTGCTGTGAAGTGTGTAAACCTGGCGATTCACAGTCCTGTAGCCCTGGGGCTAATAATACGTTATATGTTAATAAAAAAAAATTAACTAGCCTCTAACTGGAATGATAAATAATACCTAAGATATAAGTTACCAATATCTGGAATGGGAGAGACTATCATAACAGATCCTATGTTAAATCCTGAATTACAGGATCATGATAAATGCCAGAGTCTTATATGAGAATATTATGCATAATTTATGCACAAATTTGATAACTTAGGCAAAAAAAATTCTTGAAGAGCACACATTACCAAAATTTATCCAAGAAGACATTTAAAATAGAATTCTGAATAGGTCTATGCCACTTAAATCAATTGAAAGTATAATTAAAAGCCTTCTCTTAAAAAAAAAGTAAAAAATAAATGACAAAACTCAAGACACAGAATGGTTTCACTGGTGAATTCTATGAAACATTTACTGTATAAGTAATACCAATCTCAAAAACTCTTTAGAGAATGGACTTGAAGGGAACATTTTCCAACTCATTTGTTAGGCTACTATTATTCTGATGCCAAAACCAGACATTGACATTAGAAGAAAAGAAAAAGAAAGCCCGAGAAACTGATTTTTAAAAACCTTAAAAAAATGTTAACAAGCCAATTTCTGTAATTACATAATAAAAATAATGCACCATGACCAAATGTGGTTTATCACAAACATTCAAAAACAGTCAATTAACATTAGAAAATTAATCACTGTATTTAGCCATATTAACAAAGTGCTTATCTGAATTGAAGCCAAAAGAAGCATTTGAGTGAATTCAAACTCCATTCATGAAAAAACTCTTTCAGTAAGCTACAAATGAAAAAGAAGTTACTATCATGGTTTGTCTCCCACTCTGAGAAACAAACAGGGTTTTGGAGGGGAGTGGGAGGGGGGTTGGATGAGCCTGATGGTGGGTATTAAGGAGGGCACATATTACATGGAGCACTGGATGTGGTGCATAAATAATGAATTATGGATCACTGAAAAAAAATTAAATTTAGTTTAAAATTTAAAAAAAGAAAAAAGAGAGAAGTTACTCAACAGATACCTAGAGTCTACAAAAATAGAAGAATAAAGTATATAATCACCCCTAATGTTTAAATTTTAATGCCAAAATTCAGGGGGGAAATGTATGGATATTTTCTCTCTCCACCTTTATTCACCATTTAACTATAGTTCTTAGCCAGTGCAATAAGGTTAAAAAAAAAAAAAAAACATACAAAGTGAAACAAAAGAAGTAAAGCTATTTTATTTGCTAATGATGACTGTTAATATAGAAAACACTAAGGAATCTATTTTTTAAAAAAAGCTGCCAAATCTAACATATGAGTGTAGGAAGGATACAAGATAAGCATTAAAAATACAATTCTTGGGGCCCCTGCGTGGCTCAGTGAGTTGGGGCCTCTACCTTCGGCTTGGGTCGTGATCCCAGGGTTCCCCGTGATCCACGGGAAGCCTGCTTCCTCCTCTCTCTGCCTGCCTCTCTGCCTACTTGTGATCTCTGTCTGTCAAATAAATAAATAAAATCTTTAAAAAAATACAATTCTTAAATTATATCTCATGATAAAAACATAGAAAATGATTTAAAGCTTAATTATTAATAGCACCAAAATAATATATTTAGGTATAAGTTTAACCAAATGTGTATAATATTTATTCACAGAAAACTACAAAACATTATAAAAGAAATGTACAAGGATGAAAGAAAATACGGGGATACATTATATTTGGGGACTGGAAGATTCAATATTATTTAAAATGGACATTCTTCCCACATTTATCTGTAGATGAAATTCAATCCCATTACAGATTCTAGCAGGCTTTTTGGAAGAAATGAACAAGCTGATTTGAAAATGTTTATATAGGCAAATGATCTAGAAAAGTGAAAACAATTTTCTAAAAACAGAACAACTTAGAAGATTTATTTTAAACTGCAATAATCAAGACAATGTAGTCAAGATGAAGCATTGGTGCAATAGGGCAATGGAAGAAAATAGAGTCCAGAAACAGAACTGTATTTACATGGTCAACTGAGTTTTCACAAAATTGCCAGCAGAATTTAGCAGAGAAAAGAAATCTTGTGAACTAATGGTATAGGACAACCGAATATCATATGGGAGGTGAGGGGTAAGCTTAAGCCCCCAATGCTTACTTCAAACCATGCATGAGAAAAAATTCAAATCATAGATCTACCCATAATTAAAGCTATTATAATTTTTAAATTTTAATTCCATATAATTAACATGCAGTGTTATATTAGTTTTAGGTGTACAATATACTGATTCAACAATTCTATACATTATTCAGAGCTTATTAAGATAAATGTACTCTTAAATCCCTTCATCTGTTTCACCCATTCCCCAACCCACCTCCCTCTGGTAACCACCATTCGTTCTCTATAGTTAAGATTGTGTGTGTGGTTTATCTCTTTGTCGTTGTTCCTGTGTTTTGTTTCCTAAGGTTCACATATAAGTGAAATCACATGGTATTTTTCTTTCTCTGCTTGATTTTTTTGCTTAGTATTATACTGTCTAGATCATCTGTGTTGTTGTAAATGGCAAGATTTCATTCTTTTATTTCATTATTTTTATGGCTGAATAATATTCCATTACATATATGTACATATACATTATAGATATAGAGATAGGTAGACAAATATCTCCTTTCATCTATCGATGGACATGGGCTCCTTCCATAATTTGGCTATTGTAAATAATGCTGCAATAAACATAGGGGTGCATGTATCCTTTTGAATTATATTCTTGTATTCTTAGTGTAAATACCCAGTAGTACAATTATTGGATTGTAAGGTAGTTCTATTTTTAATTTTTTGAGAAACCTCCATACTGTTTTCCACAATGGCTGCACCAGTTTGCATTTCCACTAACAGTACATAAGGGTTCCTTTTTCTCCACATCCTTTCCAACACTTGTTTATTTTGTTTTTGATTTTGGCTATTCTGAGAGGTGTGAGGTGATATCTCATTGTAGCTTTATTTGCATTTCCCTGATGATGAGGGGTGTCAAGAATCTTCTCATGAGTGTGTTGGCCATCTGAATGTCTCCTTTGGAGAAATGCCCATGTCTTCAGCCCATTTTTTGTTTGGATTATTTGTTTTTCTGGTTTTGAGTTGTATAAGTTCTTTATATATTTTGGATGCTAACCCTTTATCAGACAGGTCATATGCAAATATCTTCTCTTATCCTGTAGGTTGCCTTTTAGTTTTGTTCATTATTTCCTTCACTGTGCAGAAGCTTTTAATTTTGTTGTAGTCCCAATAGTTTATTTTTGCTTTTGTTTCCCTTCCCCAGAGGACCTATCTAGAAAAATTTGCTATGGCTGATGTGAAAGAAATTACTGCCCATGCTCGCTTCAAGGATTTTGATGATTTTTTTGTCTCACATTTAGGTCTTTCACCTATTTTGAGTTTATTTTTGTGTATGGTGTAAGAAAGTGGTCCAGTTTTATTCTTTTGCACGTAACTGTCCCGTTTTCCCAACACCATTTGTTGAAGGAACTGTCTTTTTCCCATTGGATAGTCTTACCTCCTTTGTTGAAGATGAATTGACCATATAATTATGGGTTTATTTTTGGCTCTCTATTCTGTTCTACTGATCTATGTGTCTGTTTTTGTGCCAGTACCATACTGTTTTGATTTCTAAAGCTATTGCATTTTACATGAAAATATGGAAGAAACATTGCTGTAAGGGATACATCGGGATAAGCAAATATTTCTTAAAGAGGGCACAAAAAAACACCAACTATTAAAAAAGTAACTAAGTTTCACCAAGATTTAAAACATATTATTTTCAAAACACACAATTAATAAATGAAAAGGCAAAACACATTGAAAGAAATTATTTTCAAAAATGCCTCTTGCAAAAGGCTCAAATCTAGAACATATAAAGAACATTTGAATCTCAATAATAATATAACTAAACAACTCAAAAAAATGGGCAAACAACTTGAACAACTACTTCAAAAAGAAGATATACAAATAACCAATAAGCACATGAAAAATTACTCAACATCATTATTCATTAGAGAAATGTAAGTTATGACCATATCACTATGTCAATAGATACAAAACAACTATTCAGTAAATTTCAACAACATTAAAAATAAAAGTTCTTAGCCACCTAGAGTAAAAGAAAACCCACTCATCTTCATAAACAGAATTTATTAGTATCTACGTTCACCCAGTACTCAACAGTGACACTGTAAGATTGTGAAGGTTTTGTTCATAAAGTTCAAAAAAAGACAAGGGCATTTATTCATATCACTTCAATACCCGAGGTTCTAGCCAGTGCAATGGGCAAGAAAAATAAAATAAAATGTACAGATATTGAAAGGAATACAACTGTTATGCTTGTGCATGTAGGAAGTTCTAAGAAATGTTTTTAAAAAACATTAAAGTAAGTAAATTTAACAATGTTTCAGGATATAGTCCATACAAAAAATAAATTGCATTTCTATGTGATAACAATGAATTTTTTTGGAAAATGAAATTAAACATACATATCATTTACTATATTTTCCAAAGTATAAACTTCAGGTTTACCCAAACTGAGTAATGTGCTATTACTTTAAATTCTGTTTAACACTTGGGTTTTCTATTTCTAGTAAAATATGCCTTAGGCTTGGTGGGGGCTAGTGTCTCCAATGTAAAACATTAAACTCCGTGGAGATTATAGGTCTCCAGGGGGGCAATATTTGTTTATTTCTACTTCAGAATATAATTATATTTTTATAGGGTTTCTAGATTATCCCTACTTACTCCACCTGACATCCTGCTCCTTGGTTTGGCATCTTTGGAAATCCTTCAGCCCATCTAAAAGTATTACCAACATAACTCTGTTTTAATTCCTCAATGCAGACAGAAATTATAGTATTGCAGCAAAGTGCACATAAAATTGAAATTTCAACTCCTGACCAATAAGCATGATAAAATGCACTTAGTAAAACAGATTAACCACGCAAAATCACAGTCTAGACTAAACAAAAAGAAAATCCTGTCAATTCTTAAAATGTATCACTTGTTACAGGAAAATAGAGATCTGGAAATTTTAACTGCCATAAAATTATGATTGGTACATAGTTCACATAAAAAAGATACTTTGTACATATCTTGTTTTAACAAAATGTCTAATAGAATTTAGATTTGTTTCTGAAACCCAGTACATCTGAGATGTTGGCTTTATTTTATTCACTTTATATTTGTACTTAAAATTTTTTTCTTATGTTGATAATTCTCCCCAATTTGCTTGTAAATTTCTCACGTGTAATGGATGAGTCTACTTTTGCCTTCATATTTCTCCTAGAGGTAACTAAAGCGTTCACTAAACATTGACGATGAGGTATTATACAAAGAAAATTGATCAGAGATCAGCAACCATACTACCTTTTTAAATAATGTTTTCCAGTTTGTTTTGAGAAAGGAAAGAATTCAGCTAAGATGGTCCAATGAATTATACTCTTAAGCTCTTCTTATAAATACATCTCAAATTTTATCCTCATGCCTTACTCCAAAAAACCTGAGAGTACTAATAGTGCTCTTGTTCATACTCTGTAATCTGCGTGTTCGCTAACTGTAGTATCAGATCCAACAAACATGAGGATCCACCTCCTTTGAGCCAAATCCTGTTAGACTTTTATTGCAGCTAGCATAGAAAAGACCTTCAAACTCAGGCTCTCTGGCTACTTAGTAACATTCCATGATCTGATGGCTTGAATTGATTGAATTGCAGGCATGTGAAAATGATTTGTAGGCATTCACTCTTTCTTTCTCTGCTAAAGTATATTCTATATACTAAATATATATATTTATCTAGAGAATAAATATAAATATTAAATGTGTTGTAAATATTAAATGTGTAAGTGTGTACACACACACACACACACACACACACTATATTCAGATTGAGTAGGCAGAAAAACTTCCTTAAGGCTTTTCTTGGAAATTTCATCCCAGGAAACAAATAAATATGGTCTGGTATTAAACCTACTTAAAATCCTAAGGAGATATTGAAAAATTTTCTCTAGAAACAAACCATTTGCTATTTGAGCTACTTTTAAGATTAATTAATTAGTTTGTATAAACCATATTTATGGGGTCTACTAAATAGTTTAGTCTTTAGCCACCTTATTAAAAACAATACAACCTCTCTTAAGCTACTTACCTCTTTTCCTTGTTTTATTTTAACTTCTTGTTTCATTGATCTTTTATTATTTCTTACTATCTCATATAGACAATAATTTATTTATCTTGCTTATTCATTAGATTGGTAAGCTCCATGATGGCAAGCATTTTCATATCTTTGTTTTTCTCCCAGATCACAAGAATCCATGATAATACCAGACATATTTTAGGCTCTCTCTCTCTCTTTCTCTCTGTCTCTGTTTATCTCGCTGTCTTCTCTTTCTCTCTGTATCTCTGTTTCTCTCTATATATATATATGACTAAGAGAGTAAATAGACAGACACGGGATTATATTCTTTTCAGGAAGGAAATCTAACTGCAGGAACCTTTCAGGGATATTTTGCTCTCAAGCATGGGACTGAGAAGGATGGACGTATTCTTCACCTTTGCTGGCTGATGGAAGATGAGTATGAGAGAGTTAATCTCCTGAAGCCAAGAGCATCAGAGAGTGTTCTGAGTCATGGTGATTCATATTGTCTAGTGGCCTTAGCGCCAATGGGAAATCATTTGTCCTTTCTCAGCACTTCAGTCTTTGAGAGTTCACCAGCGGGCACTGAAGTAACAGCAATAGGTTGTTTCCAGTAGCAAAATACTAAAGTATACTCATTCCAGAACTGTTGACTTTTTCTACCCACATAAGTAAAGTTTAAACCAAATACAGTGTGAGGAGATAAAGAGTACATTAACCTTGAAGAGTTGTTTTACACACTTTACTTGACAGCAAATGCATCGAGCAAGATAAGCAAAGAGACATCCTTGGGGCACTTCAAATTCCCATGGATTCAGAGATGGTGAAATGATTGCACAGTCAAAAGCAAAGATAACAGATTTAATACTCATCTTAATTGTACTCCAATTTTTCTGTTTGGAACATAGTTATAACTTAATTATATAAATATATGGTATAAAATAATAGTTATAATGCTGGTATTTTTATAATGCATAATATGGTCTCATCATAAGATCATTTTATCTGGTTTTCTTGATTTCCCTCTGTTTCAGGATATCTGAAATGATGTTCACCAAATGATAATGATGGATGTTTCTTCATTACGATTATAGGGATGATTTTTAATTGTGTTATTTGTATTTTTATATTGTTAAATGTTTTACAATGCTTATGCATATTTTTCCAGTAAAAACAATGCTGTTATTCTTAAAAAGAGAATTTATAAAATTGAAGCCAATAAGTTTAGAACCAACAATATTTTCTGATTCTAAAACAGAGCAGCACTGATGAAAACAATAACCAGCAATGGCAGCAGTGATGGACAGGAGTAAAATGTTAAGCATTTTTCCTCTGAGAACACTCATACAAAAGCAAATTTTTATCCTACCACAAAGAATGGATGGGTACACAGTGACAAAGAGTCTAGTTTATTGATTATTTTAGTGGTTTAATGAATAGACTATATAGATTGTAGAGAATCTAATATATATTTCTGCCAAATATTTATTGAGTGAACAGTTAGTTACAAAAAGCTAAAGGAAATACAAAGATGAAAAATCCTCAGCTCTGCCATTAACAAATATATAGTTCAGTGGGAAAGTTAAGACCTATTCAAAGTTTATCATAAGTAAAGTAGATGGAAACTAGGGAAAGATAAAATCATATGTTGCTGAGGGAATTAGGAAAAATACAGTTACACTGGGATGAGTCAGGGAATGTCAATAACTAAAAAAGAAAATAATCGTACATGGCACATATTATACCTATAATCTCTACAAATAGTTCATTTTATTATCTGTAGTAGTTCTCCACTAGTGCTATAATAAATTATCACAAATTTGGTGTCTTAAACAACATAAATATATCCTCTGAAAGTTCAGTAGGTTAGAAGTCTGGCAAAAGTCTCATTCAATTACAACGAAGGCATTAGCAGGACTGCATTCCCTTCTGGAGACTCTCGGGGAGAATTCATTTCACTGTCTTTCCCAGTTTCTAGAGGCCATCCACTTCTGGCTCATGGCCTCCTCCCATCTTCAAAGCCAGCAAAACTGTATCTCTCCAACCATGTTTTCATAATATTGATATTTTACTGACTCCAGCCAGGAAAAGTTTTTTTGATTTAAAAACCCCTTGAGCCCACCCAAATAATCCAGGGTAATCTCCCCCAACTAAAGGCCCTTCATTTAATCACATCTGCAAAGTCTCTTTTGCCAGTAAGCAACACGTTTTTAAGATCTGAGAATTGGGACATGGACATTATTTGGAGCCATTATCCTGCCTATTGTCATCTGCCCTCTGGATTCCAAAGATCCATGTCCATCCTCCATGCAAAATACATTCATCCTATTCCAGGTCTCCAAAGTCTCAATCCATTATAACATCAATTCAAAGTCCAAATGTTCATCTAAATTTCACCAGGCTTGCATCTTATTATCTAAATCATCTAGATTAAGTATGTCAGGCATGAGTGAAACTTTGCATATGATCCATCCTGGGGTACAACTGATAAACCTGTGAAACTCAGGAAACAAGTTATGTGTTCCTAAAACACAGTGGTAGAACGGAAATAGGGTAATAGTGGTAGATATTCAGAGTCAGAGAAATTACCCCTGTCATAAAAAATTTCCCTTAACCTTTTCCATATTTTAAATTTAATATTTATATTCACCCGCTCCCCTGATCCAGGACATAGAAAAAAACCCTCAAATGTCACCCTTGCTGATGAGAAGTAAGGATAATTGAATATATCAGGAAACTTCCTGACTATTTGGTCTATAGACCAAATATATGCCACAAGCCCATAAAAACAATCAACTGCTACGTGAGACCTTAACCAAGAAAATATTTTTCCAGTGTTAGCATCAAGAAAGCATGGCAAGCATGGCTCCTTTTATTTTTTTACATAGGAATAGCCCCTTTAGTTCCTGACTGGGTTGTGGGAAGTAAGGTGAAGCAGGAAAGGATGCTCCTCTGTGAGGGCAACAGAATATGGAGATTTTGACTTATAGAAATCTTGGTTGTATTTAATCCTTTTGGAATGAGGGTTGAGGAATTACTGCCTCTGCTTCCATAATAGTTGTAGCAATAAAATATCAATAAACCTTTCTAAGACGCAGTGGGCCAGAGCAGACTTTTTCTTCCTTGTTACCACAGTATGCTGAAGTACTGCAAGAGTACCTCACATGCTAAGAAATAATATATTAGAGAATAATATTATATTTTATGTATGTATATATGATAAAATAATAATATGTAGAACATTGTAATTTCTTCCATTTATTTTCTACATTACAGAGTATGCAATTATATTTATACAAAATTAGTTTATAACTAAAATAAATCTTGCTTCTATAAAATATAATAAATAAAAAGAGCATAATTTGGCTTCTTGCCGTAATTCTGAACTTCCTTATTTTGCAAAAATGCCTGTCACTATTAGGATTTCTCCTGCACCAGAGTCCAATTCACCCTTCAGCTTGAGAGGGGTTCTGAATGCTCCCTCTACGGAAGTGCAGAATCTGAGGTCTTTCTTCCCTACTGTCTGATCTTAAGAATTTTCTTCCTGTATCCTCAGAGACTCCATTAACCAACCTCTATGGAGCATCTGAGAAAATGCTTTTTTCTGAAATGGGAGGCTAGCTTCAGGGATGTGTAGAAATCACTGTAACTATTTGCCGTGGGTCTCTACCACTTTCAATGCTGGGCTGAGTTACACTGAGAAATACCAAAAGGCAATTCATGAATGTCTGCCAGAAATATGACTGACCCTTAATCCTGATAGCCTCCTGCAGCTTTAAGAAGCCATGTGCTCTCAATCCCCCTCCTGCCTCCTTCCAAATTAAGCTTACTTTTCCTGCTGAGTTTTATCGCATCATTAGTTACAAATGAAAACTCAATTTTTCAGGTTCCAAATATGAAATTTAAAGATGGGAGAGAAATATGAACAAATAAAAATTCAATTATTTTGATACTCAACATAAAAAAAAATTCTGTCTAAGCTATTAGCCCATTAATGGGTAGGAAGAGAGTGTTCTTACATTTTAGGACATTATATAAAATTCTAATAAAGGCAATAAAGGTAGTAGTTTCCACATATTTTAGTAAAATGGAGCTGCACTGCAGCAAATTCACTCTCATTTGCTGAAAACTGCCAAAAAGGCCTTGAGTTCAGTTCAGGTTACATGCTGGAATCTTCCTCCTACGGATCAACAGGTTCAATCTGAATCCCTAAGCATTCTCCTGGCTGTATTACTTTTCTTCGTGCTGTATTACTTTTACTTCTGATGCATCTATAATTTTGACTTTTAAAGTGTAGGGTCAAGTTGTACTAAAGACAGATGCTTACTATTAGAGCAGGCAACTTCTTAGTTGGTTTGTTTTTAAGTTTATCAGATTGTCTTCTGGTTATAATTGGATAGATTTTCATTCTAGTTTAAATGGGCATGTCATAGCAGAATACAAAATATACTGGTGCTACCATATCCTTATTGGTGTTTTTCTTCTAATTGATGAATACTCTGTCTCTCAGCCCCTGAACCTTCACTATATGGTGTATTACCCTTAGGATGAACTTGTAACAGATCTGTTCACTCTGCTCTTAATGGTTTACTGTGGAACAGTTTAGTTAAAACAACAATAATAATTCAAACATGAAAGATTAGTGCAGAAGGTAGTCTATGTGCTCAAAATAGTATGTGTGTGTATACATAAACATATGTGTGTGTGTGTGTGTGTGTGTATATATAGTTTGAGAGAAAGTGAAGAAACAAAAAAAAAAAAAGTTTCAGAGTAGAAACTATAGCCAGTGTTTTTGCCCTATATATACTATTGCTAGAGAAGATTGCCCTCTGCTGTTAAACATTTGTGACTTTCTAGTAGACTTGATTGACTTCTAGTAGAGTTCTTAAAAATTTAATATTCAGAGATTCTCCCCGTAAGTGGTGTTCTTCACAACACGAACATATTGTTAACAACTGTAAAAATGCTACATAATGAGTAAAACCCTGTCTTTAACCTCATAGGCAACATGATCTGTCTCCTCTTTTTAGCATGAGCTGTCACTACACTCCAGGGAAGGTAAACTTCTAATGACATTGGTAAATATCACTAAAGGTTAATATTATTTCAAAACTCGATTAGTATATTGAACCAAGCTCAAAAATGTTTCAATGAAGCTTTACTTTTGGGCTTTGTTAGAAGAATCTTACCACACTAGCAGTCAAGAGGGTAAAAGACTCTACAAGGAATATGGATACCATCCAAGTCACTGAATATTTTTCTCTGAATATATTGCCGTAAGAATTATGTAATTGCTTGACTTTGAGAGATGATATTGCCAAGAATTTATAGGCAAAGATATTAACTTCTCACTGAGAAGTCAGGAAATGATAGTTGAACACGTGGGAACAAATCTTTTGCTGCCGTGCTGTGATGAATTTGAGGTTGATCGAGCTTGCTTGGTAATGTGGCAGTAGAGGAATGAAAAACAGGATGTCAGTTCCAATAGCAGTTAACTGGAATGACTACAAATGTCTATAATGGCACATTAAAGTTGACGTGTTGTTTACTACAACTTGGCATAGAGTCACAAAGAGTTTGTCCTGTATTGACTTCAAATTTTAATAGAAGCTTCAAGATCTGCTTATTCAGCAATCTTCAGACTCAATGTATATTTATTGGTCATACCAGGTATGTCACACATTAAATGTGAAAACTTCCATAATTACATTATTGTGTACCACATACACTTGAATCTTTAATGAACTCATTTCTCAAGAGTTAGACTAAATGGATGAAATTCTTCTCCCAACTACATATTTTGTAGATGCGTTTTGAACCCATTTATTTCCCATTTTTTCCTATCTAAAAAAGGGATATTTTAAAATATGCTCAGGAAATTGACTTGCCTTCACTAAGGTCTGTATGCTGCGCTTCACACTATAATAATAAGATCCTGACAAGACACTTCTCATTTGCATTTTAACCTAAGAGATATCTGTTAATTACATGTAATGATTTCCCATAGTTTGGTTTAGGGAACAGAAGAATAACACTGAATATTTTAGGGTCACAGCAAATAAGTGGTAGGGCAAGGACTGAAACTCACGTTTCCTATTTTATAGTGTTCTAGATTCAGAAAGTCTCTCTATAGCTTTAAATGTTAATTTGCTGGAAAGAATTAAATATTTGCTTGACTGGAACTTTATTTCAAAATTTAGTTTTTGGTGGAAGAAAAATTTGCCTTTTCTCTGAATACTATTTATTTTATTCAGTTTGTGTCTATTTTCAGTATTTTGTGTCTTCTGTGTAGATAAAGATGAGTTGTTATATTTGTTCTTAGAAATAAGGTCAATATTTGTTATAATTTAACAATAACTTATTGAATATACTTTTTTCATTATCAGAGAAAAAAACTAAAACATGAAAGAAAATCCATGCCCAGAAATAGCTTACAATTCACTGTGGCAATAGGACATAATAAAGAAAAATGGATACAACAAACCATCAAAGTAAAACAGATATGCATATGATTCATTGTTAAAAGAGAGATATGAAGTAGTGGTTTTAATGCATTTGCTCAAAAGTCCACGAAAAAAAAGGACTTTTGCTAATGATGCATTTCCTTACACATTTTTTTAATTACTGATTTTTTATAAGCATAAATTCAAATTTTTATTTATGTTTATGTAAATGAATTTAAACTTTTTATTTGCTATGACTATGAGGTTCTAAGTTAAAAAATAATTTAGGCTATGTTATTGTTGCAATTGCTTTTAAAATAGAACTGATCAAAAACAAAACTCTTAGAAAATGTGTTAATTATTTAACACAAAAATATTGAAAATGCTTCTCTTTGAGATTAAAAATGTTACTATAGTATTTTATATCAATATAGGAATATGATTTATTGTTAGAAGGAGAAGAGTTCAGCATCAATGTATATTTCTTTCTGGTTATTTATATCTGAGGTGATGGAAAGCGAATGTACATAAGTAGATAAAAATGTCAAGCCATTTGATGTGGCAATGTTGTTCAAGTATTTGCACCATTTCCAAATTATATACCAAAAATCATATGACATTTTTCAATCAACAATTAACTAAATGGTAGTTTATCTGAAAACACATTTGAATTTTCCTTCAGTTTTCTTTAAATCAAAGAATTTGATTAAAGTTAATTAAAGACACTAAAGTTAATTATTTTCTTTATTCATGGGGTAGGTATATAGGCTTTACTGAAACCAAATATCTTTGAATTATATCCACTACTCTTTTTTTTTTTTTTAAGAGGTACCTTATCTGTGGAGTTAAAATGAGCTAAAATAGGTATTTGAAACTATCTCATAAAATTGGAAATATTTTAGATGTTTTTCTAATTGACTTAGTCATATTTCTGCTTTCAGGGATACAACTTAATTTATTTTGTGGATGTTAACAAAAGCAAAAAAAGAAAAAAGAAGGAAGACCTTTAATAAAATGTTTCCATATATAAAAAAGAAAAGAAGGGATTGCTTACAGTAACTTTGAGGCTGTCTTTCATAGGTGTACTATCCTACAACTGCTGGGAGATGCAATAGTTAACATCATGAAAATAGAATTGTCAATGCCCCTACTACCCCACACTATAATACTGCATACTTAAATTTGATTTTAAAACATCCTAACTGCATTTTATATATTCCACTTCATGTACCATGCCTCAACTTAAATAGATATATGCTTGAGCCAGGGAGAATCATGAAGCCTTCCTAAAGGGATGGTGCCTCCATTAAATGAGGCTTCTCAGAGAACAATACTTAATCTGTTTTTTTGCCCCTCAGTGCACTATAGGAAGAGTCTTGATGAGAAGAGTTACGCTTCTCTTCCTAAAGTGAGGGAAGACAATTATGAAAAAGGAGATTGGTGAAGAACCAGTACAGGGATGCCTGGCTGGCTCAGTGGGTTGGGCATCTACCTTTAGCTTAGGTCATGGTCCCAGGGTCCTGGGATCGAGCCCCATGTTCAGCTCCTTGCTTGGTGGGGAGCCTGCTTCTCCCTCTCCTTCTTGCTTGTGCTCTCCCTTGATTTTTCTGTCGCTATCTCTGTCTCTCTCTCAAATAAATAAATAAAATCTTAAAAAAAGAAAGGAAAGGAACCAATATAAGTCTCAAACACGAGTAATGTATCTATAAAATCCTTCCTGCTGTACTTACCATTATGACAACCAGTGATGTAAAATATGTATATATACATATATATGTTTATATATAATATATAATAATTTATACACACAATATATAATAATTTAGATATAACATATATAATGTATAACAATTTATATGTATGACATACAAAAGGAGCAAATCTGAATAGGGTCTGATGTCAGTACAAGTCCCTATGGGGGATGCAGAGATTGATCTGTACCTATAAAGGTAAGCAGGCATTTGGCAGACAAATAGCTGAGGACAGGGCACTCCAAACTTAGCTAAACACAGCAAAGATTCTTAAAATCAAAAGATGTGGTAGCTGAGGGAGAAGGAAGAGAATAACTTCGCTGAAATAAGAACTTTCTTGGCAAGGTTAAGTAGTGTGGTTGGAGAGGTGCTTTGTACCTTGAGTTGGGGAAGGCTGTGCTTACACTTTATCCTGTAGAAGAACACTTGTCTCAGTGTAAACTTCGGGCCACCTGCTTTAGAATCACTTGGGTGTACTACTTAAAATACAGTCTTGTCAAAAAAAAAAAAAATACAATCTTGTCCTTGATGCCAGTTCTTCTCAAAAAAAGATGTCTATAGTGTCTGGCATCTGCATTTAAATCAAGTACTGAAGCGATATTTACGTAGTGTAAAAATGGTGCAACTCTACTCTACATGTTTGAGAATACTGAATGAAATTGAGCATGGAAGAACCTTCATGACGTGGAAGTTTGGGGGCTGCATTAACTGGACCAGTAGACTATAGAGTAGTTAGGTCAGTCAAGGGAGACTTTAGATTTCACATGTGAGTGACAATAAAGTGGTGATGTCCTTGGTGGTGGAAGGCCATGCTTAGGGGATAATGAGGTTCCTTCCTTATATGTTATCCCTTTTCTTCATAATCTAACTATTTCCGTTTGAACTCTATCTTGCAGTAATTTAATCATTCAGTTACTCATACCTGGTTCTTTCAGATTCCCAGTCTCTCATTTATGTTTCTCAGAACAGAAAAAGTAAAACTACCAATTTAAATCTAAATAAACATGTTATTAAAACAAATCAGAGTATTCAATTAAAGGTTATCTTACATTCTAGTACATATAAGCACTGTATCTTTCTAATATTCTTTAAAATTAAAAAAAAAAGGAAGAAAGAAAAAAGAAAAACCAAGAAAGTATAATGCAATTTGCTTCCCCCAGTATAGTTGAGAAATGCACCATTCATCCTTTCTTCTAAATTTGCTGCTGTTTGATTTGGCCTTTCACTGACCTTAATTTCTCTAGGAACAGGCTCTTGTGGAAATGCTT
This sequence comes from Martes martes, assembly GCF_963455335.1. Taxonomy (NCBI): domain Eukaryota; kingdom Metazoa; phylum Chordata; class Mammalia; order Carnivora; family Mustelidae; genus Martes; species Martes martes. The sequence continues at coordinate 111,361,527 of NC_137896.1, forward strand.
CATGTCAGGTTTGCTCAAGGAAGGAGACAAGGAAGAAAAAAAAATTGTAATAAAGTTTTGGTAAGGAGCTAACTGACATTAAAATGACCTATTTTCTTCAAAATCATGATTATTGGCTAGGAAACACAAAGAATATTAGAAAATAATATAAAGGCTGATAGAGAAAAAAACAAAGAAAGAAAATGATGAATACTAATTTTCATTCTTCCAATTCCTTATTTTCAACTCAAGGGGAAATTATATACAATATATATTTCTTTGTAAAGAAATATATATTGTATATAAGAATTTGCTTCTTTTATACAATATATATAAGAAAAACTTCATTTCTTCTTCAAAACCCAAGAGCAGATGCGTGCAAGTCCTACCTTATAAAGAGTTCAAATATTATCCTTCTTACCAACCCGTAGATCTTTTTTTTGACGTCTCAACACTTTTGTGTGCATGTGTGTGCACATGCATGTTTTAGGAAAGTCCCTCTCACTTTGCTAAATAAGCACCAAATCCAGTCTATCCCAGTCCTTCAAAGTGCTTCTATTTCACCTGGTAACACTTGACTAAAAGTATTGAAATGCACCCAGGCATGAAATATATTCACATAACTTTTATATAATATAAAACATTATGTGATCATGAGAGAGAAAATGGTGCAGGTGTAAGAGTATTCAAAGGGTCCAAGTGAGAAGAGATTCACCAAATTAGGATAAAAAATTTTCACCCTGTCCATTCCCCCAATCTCTTCTTATTTCATATACAAGTACAGTGGAGGAAGTAGGATTTTCTCCTTTATCAGGAGGGAAAAAACAGGAAGGAACAAAACAAGGAAGGAACTGTTACACCTTCTATGCAATAGGCCAAAGCAACCAGAGAAGGGAGAACCTTAAAAAGGGTCAGTTCTCACTCCCACCTTACCCTTCAGTTATTACATGGCTTAGTTGTGACAGAGATAGTTAGAGATGAAGAGGGAGTCAGAAATAATTAAGGCCATGCCAAATGGGACCCTGAGGCATACACCCTAGGAGGGTGCCACTGGCCCAAACTAAGAAATTTCCGAACACATGTGATATTAAAATGTATGTCTGATTGGGTGAGGATTTCTGTCACAAAAGACATTATCTGGGGATAGTAAATGGCAATAGAAGTCTCTATTAGGTGGTGAAAATATTCAAAATAAGAGTTTTAATGTTCAAGATTGTCCATAGAATATGGAATGGAGTCCCAGGATGTTGAAATACAAGAGAATAGTCCCTGGAGAAAGGGCCTGGTGGGGCCCAGGCAAAGTTACCATCTCCAGGCAGATGGCTTGCAGGGCTCAACCTGGGCCTGTTAACCAGGCTGGGAGACGTTGGGGGATAAATATTATGTCTTACTCTGCTTTATATCCTCAGTACCTGGAACACAGTAATCCCTGTCAAATATTTGAAAGAATAGGTGATAAAGTAAATAAACAAAGACAGACATAGACCAGGCTCACATATGAGTGGTTACAACAAGGCTGAAGACTACTCTGTATGTTCACAGTTTGGTCTTATCTGGGAACAGGGTGATTTAAAAATTAGACCTCATGACTGAAGGCAAAAAAGATGAGTTTCAGAATCCACTGACTTGTTAGACAGACCTTCCTTGCTTATCTTCTACTTCAGCCAGTATCCAGAGCTAAAGTCCTTAGCTGCTATGGATGTACTAATTGGGGAGAATCATGAACTGATACACCAAATTCTAGGGCCTTCATGATTTGTTCTAAAATATATACAAATATTTGCATTTTCTAGATCCATGTAGCTGTCATTCAGTGTGCATCCATCAGGATCTGCTAGAAATAACTGTATTTGTGCAAAAAATTAAGAAAGGTTTTCCATCAGAAAAAAAGAAAATTGCCTTATATTTTTACATCTTTGTAAAGTCTCTCATAGGATAGAGCGCTCTCTCAATTGGTTTATTTCGAACAGCACACTATTGTTGGAGGAAGACTCTGCAGTCCCTTGCACACAAAGTGCACTCTTCAGACCCCAATCTCAGCATCATTTGGGAATTGATCGGAAATGTAGAGTCTCAGGCATTCTCCAGCCATATGGAATGAGAATTTGCATTTTAATGAGATCCTTAGGAGATTCGCATACACATTAAACTTTGAGAAGCAATGGCCTATTAATCAATATTAGGCTTAGATGTTTACAGTAATATTCTGTCTAAAGCAAGTAGGAGGCAAAGAAATGTAAATGGAGACTAAGTTCATTTCTTTTTCCTTAGGGTTATGACTTCACAATTGAAAACCTCGGCATTAGTGTGTGAGTGTATGTTGTATGTGTAGATATGTGTGTATTTTGTTCTTCTAAGAGTCACATGTGGATAAAACAAATAAGAATGAAAACTTGATGAATAAAGGAAGCTGACACCCTTGTTCAGTGTTGTGGAAACAAGGGAGAGTAGAAGGACTGTAATTAATTAGAAATTTGGAGATTGCGGGCCATGGATACAGCCCATTGAAATTGGAGTCATCTAAGAACGCAGTCCCAGATTTTTCAAGATATGGAAACAAATTTGCACAAAGTTCCCCAGTTGTAAGTATGAAAATCTAATTAGATTTTATTTAAAAGAAAGAAAGGAAGGAAAAAACTACAATGCTCTCTGGACCAATACTTTGTGGAACAGTAGCCATAGAACTAGTATGAGGCTTCCCATTTGTGACCTGTGTCCGTATCACTAAGAAAAAACAAATATAAGTACATACTGATTTGAATATCCAGGCCATGTAATGGGTGGTAACTATTTACCTATCTTATTTTAAGCCTGATCTTAATTAAAATAGTACCTCAGCCTAGTCCTAAAGAGTCCAAATCTAAAGACCTTGGTATCTATAAGCATCATATTGACCTTTGCAAGTCCTCTTTCACAAATGTTTAGTGTATACCTAAAACATGAATTATCAGTCATATTTCTGTGACACTAAGTGTTTAGACAAAAGAATTTAAGAACTACTATTCTATGTAAGCTGGTACAACCACTTTGGAAAACAGTACAGAGGTTCCTCAAGATGTTAAAAATAGAGCTACCCTACGAGCCAGCAATTGCACTACTAGCCTTTTATCCCAAAGATACAGATGTAGTGAAAAGAAGGGGCACATTCACCCAATGTTCATAACAGCAACGACCACAACAGCCAAACTGTGGAAGGAGCTGAGATGCCCTTCAACAGATGAATGGATAAAGAAGATGTGGTACATATAGACAATGGAATATTACTCAGCCATCAGAAAGGATGAATACCCAACATTTGCATCAACATGGATGGAACTGGAGGGGATTATGCTAAGTGAAATAAGTCAAGAAGAGAGGGTCAATTATCATATGGTTTCGCTCATATGTGGAACATAAGCAATAGCACAGAGGACCATAGGGGAAGGGAGGGAAATCTGAATGGGGGAAATCAGAGAGGTAGACGAACCATGAGAGACTGTGGACCCTGGGAAACAAACTGAGGTTTTCAGAGGGGAGGGTGGTAGGGGCATGGGGTAACAGGATGATGGGTATTAAGGAGGATATGTGATGAGCATTGGGTGTTAAACACAACTAATGAACCATTGAACAGTACATCAGTGGCTTAACTGAACATAATAATAAAAAAGAGCTACTATTCTAAATGCCATTTATTGAGAATTTATTATACGTTCATCACTCTTTTACCACTTTATACACCCATTTAATCTTCAGAACGATCCTGAGTAAGTGGTAGTAGTTTCTCTGTTTCACATTTAATGGAACCAAGGGGAAAAAACAAACAAACAAACAAAAAACCTCTGGGGAAAAAACTTCCTTTCCACAGACTCCCAGAAAGGTAATTGTCTTCAGACTATATAGGTGGTTTCTACCTCCTAGAGGCTACCTCCCAACCTGGCCAGCCCCAAGTAAGCCCTAGAGCCAGGTATATCTCTTCTGTAGCAATTTCACTAGCTTTCAGCTTTTCTCCCTTACCTCTTATCCTGCAGTCAATGCATCTGTTGCTTCTTTGCATTTTCCTTTTTATGACCCTTCTATCTGCAAACCCAAAAACTAGTTAATTAACAACCATAAGCTTCCTTCTACTTCTGTGTGTAACATGAAATTGTAACATGAAAAATGGTTGTATTTTGAAAACGAACACATGGGATAAATGAATGAGTAGATAGATAGCTAGATAGCTAGATCTTAAAGACCTATGGCAGGATTGTGGAGAAACTTTTGGCTTTTTTTTTGACAATGGAAACATTTTATATTACTCATACCTCCTCATTACTTCTCACTGTGTTTTATACACAGGACGAGCTATTATAATATATGCCCTTGATCTAGAAAGAAGCATTCTATAAAGGTTGTTTCCTTTGAGTATTCATCAAATAAAACAAAGAATTGGGCATTTTCAGCCCACCATGTCTCTAATGTATTATACGAATTAAGAGAACTCATCTAATTGTAGCATACCTACTATGAGATGATTGTCAAAATGGTTATTACAGATCAAAGTGAGTGAATTCATTGAACACTGACAACATCCAATACTGTTGAGAATGTGGGGCAACAGTAACTCTTCATTGCTGGTAGGAATGAAAGTGGGTACATCCACTTTGGAAAACAGATTGGTGGTTTCTTGCAAAACTAAACATGCTCTTACATACATTCCAGCAATTGTGTTCCTTGGTATGACCCAAAGGAGCTGATAACTTATGTCCACACAAAATCTTGCACATGGATGTTTAGAGCAACTTTATTTATAATTGCCAAAACTTGGAAGCAACTGAGATAATTGTCAGGAAGTGAATGGATAAATAAACTGTGGTACATTCAGACAGTGGATTTATTCAGAGCTAAAAAGAAATGAGCCACCATGCCATGAAGAGACATGGAGAAAACTTAAATGCATATTACTTACTGAAAGAAGCCAATCTGAAAAGGCTTCATATCAAATGATTTCAATTATAGGACATTTTAAAAAAGGCAAAACTTTCAAAGAGCTCAACAAATTCCACAAGGAAAAACTCAACAAAATCATGATCAGACAATATTATCAAAGCAGTGAAAACCAAGAAAAGCCAGAGAAAAACAGCACATTACATACAAAGAAACAAAAAGTTAAATAACCTAGGATTTCTCACCAGTAACCTTTATTGGAAGAGGTCATTGAGAGGACGTGACTGCTGGTTGACCTTTGAGCTAGAAGGGGCAATTAAGTCTCCACACCCCTCACTTCTCTGGGGAATAAAGGTGTGGCCCAGCATTCCCACACCTGGAGCCCTTTTCAAGGCTGAAGACTTGAGAAAGCAATGTGGTGTGGAGATCACCTGAACATTTACATGACAAAAACATCATTAAGGCCTCTATATAAAGGTTAAGCATCTGGTCCCTGCCTGTAGAGATCCATTTATTCTGAGGCTGTTCAGGGCAAGTGTCCTTTGAGTGAGTTCCTTGCTAGTTAGACTGGCCACCCAACAATCTGGAATGGTTTGCTTCTACCTTTAGGTTTTCTTCCTTCTAGACACAGGGGCCAGTTTGCAAACCAACAACCAGAGAATGAAGAACAGTAGAACATCTAAAAAGTGCTGTAAGGAAAGAACTGTCAGCCTACAATTCTATAGCTGGTGAAAATGTTCTCCCAGAATGAGATAAAAGGAAGTTATTCTATACGAAGGAAAACTGTAATAATTGTTTGATAGTAAACATGCTCTCAAAGAAATGCTAAAGCAAGTTAAGGCCGAAATGAAATAGTACCAGAGGGAACTTGGAACTTCAGGAATAAAGGAGAAACAAGGAAAGGGGTAAATTACCTGGGTAAGTTTAGTGTTTTCTTAACTTTGAGAAAATGTATATGTCTGTTGAAAGCACAATATATAACTCTTGTAGTAGAACTTTAATGATTATAGATATAATACATGTGAAAATTATAACCTAAGTGAGGGAAAGAGGTACATGGTTCTAAGGCTCCTTTACTTGATGTAGTATAAAATTAACATGAAGTAGTCTGTGAAAAGTGATGTATATGTTTTGTAATCCTTAAAACCACTAAAAGAAATAGAAAGAAATATGGCTAAAGCCAGAAATGAGTTAAAATAGAATATAAAGTATTGATACAATCTAAGAGAAAATAAATAAGGTTTTTTTTTCAATTCAAATATGTGCAGATATTTAATATATTTGAACAGGGACTTTCTAAGAGAAGTGTGTGTTATGCAACGTTTTCAAAATTGTTTGATCATGCAAACTAAATATTTAGAGGAATATATATATACTTAAGTATTATTACTTGTTTGGAAGCAAAACTGGTTTTATGAAATACCAGATCTACTGAAAAGATAATAGCCGAGTTTTCAGTGTTATTTTTAACTTTACATGTTCTCAGATGGGTACTATGATGAATTAATTAAAAATAATTGGCACAAAATTCGTTTTGTTGATATTGATACATATATACCTGGCTTTTGTGTGCCACAGTTTCAGTCTCTGAGAATACAGATGATAAAACTCTAAGACCTTAACTTGTGGAAATAGGAGATAATGAATGCACCTAAACACAGGTTTAAAAATTAAAAATGTATCTCATAACTGTTAAATTATGTGAATAAAATAAAATTAGACAATATTATAGAAAGTGATATTGGATGGGTAACCCGTGGTAGTAGAAATAAAAGAGGAAAAAGGTAGCCATATAGAGGTAGAGGGGAAGCCTGTACCAGGCAAAGAAACTACAAAAATCAGAATGGTAGAGAAGTAACAAGAAAAGATTAGAAAAAATGACCGCTGACCTAGGAAGATTTATTACCAAAACCTAATAGTTTTTTTCAAGAAGGGAGTGGTTACTGATAATATTCCCTAAGAAGAAATCAGGGGATTTTTTTTTTTCCTTTGGCTACACAGTACAGGGTGATGATTGGTGACCTTGAAGAGAGGTCTCGTTAAAATTGCTGGTATAAAAGCTTGATTGAAATTGGCTGAGGAACAACTGGGAGATGAATAAATGAATACTGCAAGTTGAGAATATTTCTTGAAGCGCTTTGCTATGAGGGTAAACAGAAATAGAAAAATAACCCGGTCGGGATATGATGGCATAATATTTCTTTTGTTTTTGGTTTTCTGGTTTTTGTTATTTTTTTTTCTTTTAATGGAAATCTGTTTTGGGGCTCCTGGGTGGCTCGGTTGGTGAAGCATCTGCCTTTGGCTCAGGTCATGATGCCAGGGTCCTGGGATTCCCGTGCTTGGCGGGGAGTCTGCTTCTCCCTTTGCCTCTCACCCAACTCCTGCATGCTCCCTTGCTCTCTCCCTCTCTCTCTATTAAATAAAAAATCTTAAAACAAAAACCCTGTTTTTGATCTGATGGGACAATTCTAATGTGATAGGGAGATGGAATTGAGGATTACAGCACGGAAGATGTTGGCAAGAGGAGTCCTAGCTGGAATGGATTCAGACAAGAAGGGTCAGAGGGGGAAGAGGAGTAAAAGCCATGTGTGGATCTGAGGCAAGGAGTGGTGAGGTGTCTGAAAGCGCTGTTATATCATTCAGGAGGCTTGGTTACCCATCGTAGAAACCAACTCTAACTGATGTAAGGAAATGAAAAATTTAATGAAATTGTATCAAGTAGCTCAAGATACTCTTTTAAGTCATGAAGAACTGAGTTTATGGCTGTGCAGGCAAGTGTTAAAAAAAAAAAAATAGCAGAATTGACCCAGGGAGGATGTTGCTATTTGCAAATGATACCACCTATCATCAGTAGAGGTAAAATTAGATATTATATGCCAGTGTAGCACTCCTGAAACTTAGGCACCAAGAAATCTTTTCTCCAAATTTTACCTACCACTGAGTGTTCTTTGTAGATTCCATGATCCTAAATGGGGACAGGTGGCTGGTGAATCAAAAGGCACATGCTGAGCCTGGAGGGTGTGATGGAGATGTATGGTGTTTGTTTCAAATCTGACTGTAGAGTTTAAGTGAAATTTAAAGTATACTCCAGGGGACTTTTATCAGAAAGGCCACTCTCCAGAAATAGCTACCAAACATATTTTATAGGTCTTTATCAAATAACATAGTTAATACCAAATGCTGAACTTTCAGCATTGTGAAGGTAACAAACGTACTATTCCATCTTTTCAATATTACACCTGAAGAACCAGCCAGTGAAATGAGGCAAGTAAAAAGGAATAACATACTTAATGACTTTTTCCCCCTTTTGAATCTTTGTTACTTGCAGTCAGCAAGATAGTAATAAGTAGGAAATCCTAAAAATCAACACATAAATTTGATACTTTATTACTCTGATTTATTCCATAAAAATAAGTATACAGAAATTACTGATTCCTGGATATTAACCATCAAGAAGAAAAAAAAATGTATATAATCACCAAAATAATGTAGTATCAAGAAATAAAGCTAAGAAGAAAATCTGCCTAAAAATTTTTGATAAATACTAAAAAATGGACAGATGGATTGTTTTTATGATTTGGATGCATTAGTGCTATAAATATCAATTGTATCCAAACACACCTGTGGATTCAATGAAACCTCAATCAAAATCCCAACAAGATTTTTAAAACTCTTCTAAAATGTATATGAACATTTAAAGGATCGAGAACAGCCAAAATAATCTTTGAGGAGAAGAACACAACTGAAATATTCATACTTTCAGCTCTTGGCATTTACAGTACATACTGTGATTAAAATAGGGCAGTCTTGTACAGTGCTAGACAAAGGGATCATTTTAACAAAATATTCCAGGAAACAACTTATACAGACATCATGTATACAAGCTGAGGTTTCATAGAACCTAGATCCACTGAATCCATCAGTTAAATGCAAGGATATCAGAAGGTACAAGGATGATGGTAGCAGATTTATTCATAAGCATCCCAAGCTGAGAGTTTTCAAATGCGTAGCAACAGTAGAGTTCTTAGTGAAAGGTCGTATGTTAGAATACTGCACAGCAATGAAAATTGACTATAGCTTCAAGAATCAATATGTATAAAACCAGCAAATATGGGGAAAATAAACTTAGAGAAGAATACATTTAGTAAAGTTAGGGAACAGGCAAAATTATGTTTAAAAATCTGATGGTGATTTTTCTCTCACATTAGGCAGAGAAGTATCACCAAGGAATGCACAGGAAGACTAAGTTACAGAGAGTATATGATGTCATGTGTTAGCTTGCAGGGACCCTGGGGTACCCAGATATTTGGTTAAATATTCTGGGTGTGCCTGTGAAGGTAGTTCAGGATGAGATTAACATTTGAATTGGTGGACTGAATAGAACAGATTGTTCTCCTGGAGGTGAGGAAACCCCTGGTGCCTGAATGCTTTGGATCTGATTTTTTTTTTTCCTCTTCAGTCTGAAGTTGAAGCGTTTTCTCTTCCTAGATTTCAAGCCTGCCCATCTAAAGACTGGAGCTCTCCCATCAGCTCCCTGGATGCCCAGCCTGCCCACTGCAGATCAGTCTCCGTAGTCATGTAAGCCAATTTTATATAATCTTCCTTCATATATATACACACACACACGAATTCACATGTATATACTGTTTTGTTTCTCTGGAGAATTTTAATAAGGTGATAATCAGTATCTTAATTTAGGAGTACTTAAAAGAAGTTTTACTTCGTGAGCATTCTTCACAATCTACATGGCTTTCTCCTCTCCTGTATTATGTATTCCTCGATGAAACCTAAAACACACAAGCAAAGTAAATAGTTGCCAATCTCTCTCCAGAAGTATACATGCAGAATTTCCATCCCCTTTTCTCTGCTGGGGTCTCTTATGCAATCTGCCTTTGAATTTTAGTATAAAAATGGCTATCCCACAAATAAAACTTTCCCTAGAAGTAAAACTTTAAATTCTCACCAGATATGTTAAAAATAAAGTTTTCTATTTTTTTTCTCCCACCTTTATCTTCGCTATTTTAGGTAGTGAGTTTTAATTCTCTTAAAACATTGGTATGTGAATGTCTGCTGCTGGGGCAGGTTCCCCCTCTGGTTCAAATGTGGGTGGGAAAGGAGAGTGAAAGCCATCAAGAGATACAGTTGGGTTTTTTTTCCCCCTAATTTATTTATTTATTTTTTAATTTTTTTAATAAACATATAATGTATTTTTAGCCCCAGAGGTACAGGTCTGTGAATCACCAGGTTTACACATTTCACAGCACTCATCATAGCACACACCCTCCCCATTGTCCATAACCCCACCACCCTCTCCCGTCCCCCTCCCCCCAGCAACCCTCAGTCTGTTTTTTGAGATTGAGTCTTTTATGGTTTGTCTCCCTCCCGATCCCATCTTCTTCCATTTTTTCTTTTCCTACCCCCCAAACCCCCCACATTGCAAAAAGATACAGTTTAATTTTGGCTTAAGATAAGATAAAAATTTCTAAGAGAAACATTTTCTGAGGCATGACTTGACTGGATACAGTTCAGCTGGTAAATCTACCACATGTCCTGAAAGCTCAGTGGGCATAAAGATACTCCCATTATTGTAGGAACCTCCAGGCATCTTTAAATTGCTGTCACTATGCAACTTTTTGTTTGTAATATATTTCTGAAGAGAAGATAGATAGCTTCCATCATATACTCAAGGCATCTCAGAACCATTATGATGGGTTGCTGGTCCAGTTTTTCAGGAATGCAGATAGTACTAGTTATTTCATAGTATTCTTAAGCATTGTGTTAGAATTACCTATAGAATACTGGATTAGGATAGGGACATGGCAAATCCTGTTATAATTTCTATGCCTCAGGAGTGATCATAGTGCAGTTGATACACTCCCATAAGATGTGTTTGTAAGTCCTCAGGATCCTCCTGTGTTTGAAGTGGATGTGGAATTTAGGAGAGAGTATAAAAGATCACTAATTTTGTATCTATTATATTGTTTCTTGGTTCATAGGATAGGATAGGATAGATAATGACACAGAGTGGAAAAACAAATGCTTCAAATTACTAAATGATCTCTTTGTTACCTGACATATGTCCTGTGGCTTCCCAGAGTGCCACTTCTCTTTCCAAAAGAATACTAAAGCACAGAAATAACTGCATCAGTAATTGGAAATGCACATTATATCTACTTTGTTTTATGAAATATCAAGGCATAGTTAAATGATAGAAAATATGGAGAAAAACTATAAATATACAGTTCTATAAAAAGGTATTATAGCTTATTCTGGTTTGTTAAATATTTCTTGCCAGCTAATTGCATATATATATATGTATATATATATATTTGAATATATATATAAAATAAATGCATGTTTTACTAAAATGCACTCAATTCTAGAGGCATACTGAAAATATGTCCTGTGTGTCATCGTTGTGTAGATATTGTATGTACACACAAGTACATTTACATACATACACGTGCATATATACATACATGAAGATAAAGTTGTTTAAGCTAAAAAGAGCAAAAACATTTGTTCCTACATGTATATATGTACATGTGTATGTATATATAATCACTAGTTACAAATTATAATATCCCTACATAAGTGTAGAAGCTCATAATAATACAATGAGAGGAGTATAGAAAATTATGGAATATTGTCTTGTAAGCATTAATGATGTTAGGTGCTTAATCAGAGTGTCTGGTTATTTGAGAGATAATAAAATATTTTTAAGAATTAACGGTAAATAAAATGAATTTCATTCTAAGAATATACTAAAAGTCATTTTTTGGGTAACTTTGAGAAAATTACATCAGTGTTTCACATGAACTGTATTTGCATATACAAGTTTCTCCTGTCTTGAATGTAGAGGTTCTAGGTGATAGATCGCTCCACATTCCAGAATGCTCAAGATGAGTGTATATAGTGCATGTCAGACCTCAGGTGTATATATAGTGATATAAAAACATGTAAATTTAAGACTTTAGTCTACTAAAACTCGTACTCTTTGACATTATTGTTTCGCCTTGAAATGTTCTTTATAATAGATACTTAAAAGCTCAAAGGGAAACCTGTATACATCATTTTGATGGGATTTTTTTCATTTTGAGTGGAAATGAAAATAGTGAAAAATGGCTTTTCATGTTAAGAATTTTTTCCCATTTAAATGAGAAAAATAAGTTAAATGAGATAAATAGCATTTGGGCTTACTTTTCTTGAGCGTGCCAGGTATCATGGTATTCAAACTATTGTTAAACAGTAAATCCTGTATGAAAGCTAAAATATAAAAAAGAGTAGTAAACTAATGACTAAAGATTCTGGACATAATGTTCTGATTTTGTAATTAGGCAATTTTCCTTTGCAATCAGTGATCAAAACACTATTACACGTCCATAGAGTTGAGAATAACCATAAACATACAGATACCAATATTCTTCAGGCCATTAAGATGGAACTGGAAAGGAAGACATGGTCTAAAGAAAAGATGCATTTACAAGTTCTTTAACATTCAAAAGTTTGAAAGAAAAGGACGCCTAAATCTCATTGAATTGGAAGATTTTTCTTTTAAACATTAAAATAGGTTCTACACAAAGTGTATTATCAAAGTCACTGAGAACAATGGCGACATAAAATTTTTCCAGGTAATGGACTGTATATAGTGAGGGCAAGTTTGATACTAGCTATTTTCAGGTATGGATAGAAGTGGAAGTGACCTTGAAATATTTTATTCTTATGATTCCAAGTAAACATAAGATAATTCCTCTATATAGAAGACCAGGGATGGCAGGAATGGAATAAAGGGGGACATTTCTGTTTTCATCTAAGGTAGAAACTTAGAAAATGTCACAAATCATAATTAGAAACATGGGTGATTCATAATGTTCTTGTAAATTAAATGGCTAAATATATCAGGACTATAACTTTTAAAACACCTTAGTTGTGAAAATAAAATATGGATCTATAGAATAGTAAATTAAAAGTAAATTTTCACTTTTGCAAGAGAAAATTTAAAAAGGAAAAAAATAAGAAATACCTAAAAAGATACATGGAGAATAAACTGACTGAATTTGGCAAAGAAGTAAAATGTATATGCCTGTCACCTTAAGACTATGAAAATTTGTTGAACCTTCTCTAATTTTGATTGTATTTCAAAATCCTAAAGAAATATTTTTAGAATTAGTAAGTTATACAGCATAAAATTAGAATTTTGAAGCCTATTTGTTGTGGAAGTCCATAACTTCCTGTAACACTTTCCTTCCTTTGATGGTGTTAAATTTCCTATCGGTTTCTTCTTGGATTCTTGTTTTAATTGGTCCTCCGTCAATGTTATTCCAGAAAAAACACTTCTCAGATGCTTGATTCACATAGCTTGTTGAGGTGTGTGTGTGTTATGTGTGAGTGTGTGAATGTGTACTCTTAACAGTAGATGAAAGTGGCATGACCCATCCCCAAGGATACATCGTTTCTTAAACAGGTCAACAAATTAAGGACTAAAGTCATGAAATGTTAATGTTTGCTTAGGCATCCTCTAGAAAGAGGGAAAGCAAGGAGGATGAAATGTGGCATCAGGGGGCCACTTTGTACCTGAACTTGAACCGTGTAGTCACTGACTGCTGTGCTCTCACATCTCCATGCAGCTAAGAGACTTAACTCTCACCATTTCATACCTAACATTGGTATTACCTAGCAAAAAACAAACAAAACTTCCCAAAGGTAACCACTCTGAATCAACTTTATTCAAATTTATTTAAATACTACTCAACTTAATCTGAGTGCTGCTGGAGTTGAGATCCATTAGTTTTCATCCTGCTTTGAGCTTTTAGTCCTGGTCTTGTTTGAGGTCTAATTGATTGGCATGTTTACCATCAAACTGCTAGGGTTCATGGTGTGCTATCTTTAAAACTCTTCTCTAAACAATACTATAATTTTGCTTTGCTTGATCACAGTTTTCATTGAGCACAATTAGCTCTAAATGATTTTTGACAATTTCCAAAATTTAAATTCATCCTTTGATGGTAAAGGGCTGATATTATTACAGACCTGAAAAGGAAGCAGCAGTCTTCAAGAGCACTTCTGAAACTTTTCTGCAATGATAGCATGGTTCCAAGGTCACTGTGTGATATGGACCAGCACATTTGGAAATGTTCAAGTTCTGATATATTTTTTAGGCAGTTTCATTATTTTATAGTGATAATTAATATTATAAATAGGGAATATGAATTATAATTGCTCTCAAACATTTCTAGTAGTAGTGGAAGTAGTTTGTTATCTTAAAAGTGAGCAGTTCAATTCTCCTAAATTAGAATTGCTAAAATTTAATCCATATTGTATATATACTGGTGTTTTTTTTTTTTTTAATCCTCAAATGCACTGGAGCATAGGAGGCTTCAAAGACATGTGTAGCATACATAAAAGAAATTATTTAAGAACTTTAATAGCATTAAGGTTAATTAAAACATTTTTTCTTATGCTGAAAACAGTTTTTGAAAGGATTTATCTATTTCAGAATTTGATCACTGAGATTTTTAAAGAAATAGAGGATATCCTCTAAAGAAATAGAGGATATTTTTTCGTTATTACTGTAAGGTTTTATAGGTGAGATAAACACGACACCAGGCGAGGTAGGCACAAGGCAAGATTTATTAAAGTCACTCTCCAGCGAAGTTTCAGGGCTCAGGAGAAGGGGAGCCAGGAAAGTCGCGCCCGGAGGAGGTGGGCACCCTCGGGCGAGGTTCTGCGACTCTGGAAAACGGTCTGGGAAGTCGCACTGGGAGGGAGTCGGCAGGGGTCTTTTATCGGGCCAAGGCAGGGCATGGGCTCACATCCATATATGGTAGGGTATTTGGTGATCGGAGGGTATAGGGTAGGGGGTCCTGATACTTCTGTTTCCTGCATAGGTATGGGTTACCAATGGAGACGTGACCTGGGCATACATCCTTTTGGCGGGAGAGTCAAGGGTTGGGGGGGCGGGGCGGCTGGAAGATGGCGGCCTCAGCGGTCATTTCTATTGTTCCTCCTGCATTCCCGGAGACACCGACCCAACAATTACAGTATCCAGTTATAATACCTTGCTTGACAGGAAGAGACCATAAGCAACCAGCTATATAAAATTAAGCTGTCCTTTAAAACTAAAGCTGTACACTTCTACTGGAAGTGAAGTAGCCACGTCTATCAGGAGCAGAAGCGGTACCTCTTGGTGGAGATTGGAGGGAGTGGGGATGGCTGCCTGTGAAAGCATCAACACAAGACCTTCCTAGCTGTGCCATTGTCCTTTGAAACATTTAACTAACTCCTGTTAATGAAGAATTGTCACCAAAAATCTAAGTATCTGTACTCTTAATAGAAAATGTTTAGGGCCTGGCACTTGGGTAGCTCTGTTGGTTAAGGTGTTAAGCATCTGTCTTCAGCTCCAGTCATGATCTCAGGGCCCTAGAATGGAGCCCTCTGTGGGCTTACTCCTCAGTGGGGAGTCCACTTCTCCCTCTCCCTCTCCTCCTGCCCCTCCCCCTGCTCTGCTCTCATGTGTGCGTGCATGCGCGTGCGCTGTCTTCCCCACTTCTCTCTCTCTCAAATAAAATCTTAAGAAAAAAGAAAAAATACTTAGGGACATCTATGACCCTCTTAAGCCAAACGTGTCGTAAGAGAAACCATATTGTCACCTAGAGCAGAAAGGATAGTTGGTGGTCCTGAATAAGACCACTGCCATCAGTGTTGTAGAATTATGGAAAGTCCATTTTATCATAAGCTCTGATTTTAACTGAGTTCTGCTTCTGCATATGATCCAGTCATCTTAATCCACTTTTCCACATAGTTTCCACATAGGCATTGACATTCTTTATTGAATTTGAAACATCATCTTCAATTCAGTATTAATAATTCTCCCTCACTATTTAGGTCTCCAAACATCCTATCCGCCAACTTAAGTACTACTTATATTACTTTAAAAATGGCTGTACAGATGTAACTAATAAGTATGACAGTAAAATATGGCAGTGTATCTCAAGTTAGTAATCTGTTCCAAATCAGTTAATTAGTATAGTAGGCTGTCATTTTTTCCATAAATAAATAAAATTTTTGGTAATACTGTGGATCTTTTGTAATATCAAAAAAAAATTTACTCCTAGAAACTGAAGGTAACTTTGGAAGTCTAAAAGGCATTGGTTTTTAATAGCAACTATTAGGATAATGATTATAGAGACTGTATCCTCTTTATTAAATTTATCTCCTTGTTATCCATACACATTTCAGACTCAAAATGATACACATTTTGAAGGAAGAAAATCAGTTACATATTTTCACTGACTATAATTCTTCATGAAAAAGCTCAGTCCAAAATACAAGTTATGCAAACTACAAGCCAAATATTTCTAGACATAATTTAGCAGTCATATTGTTAACAAATGAATAGGTGATATTGTTAAATCTGAATTACTTTGTCTAAATCAGGGATTTATAATCTGTGTATCATGTCAACAGCCCCTCTGAGGAACAGTGAAGGGACTTGAAGAGTCCTGGAAGTACAGAAATTTTATGCGTGAGTGTTTGCAAATGCACATGCTTTCATATATGTAGATGTTCACTTTTTGGTAAGGTACTTCATTAAATTTTTAGAAGGACTAAGGAATATTGAACTGCTTTTTTACTTGGCTCTGAAATCTATAGCATTCCCACCAGAGATAAAATGGGAGAGAAAATGTCTTTTTTCATATTATCTGCTCTACTGGTCTTAGGTAGGATGGCCATATATTCTTGTTTATCCAAACAGTCCCAATTTAGAACCATTATGCCTTCCTATCCATTGGGCAGAGGATTGCTTTGTTCTTCAAAGTGTCTCAATTTGGAAGATAAATTATGTGGTCATTCCTATAAACATAATCTGAAACCAAATGTCTGGAATCTAATTTCAGCTCTACCACTTACTAATTTTGTGATCTAGGAAAACTTAAATACTCAGTTTCTTCTACTGTAAAGCAAAGCTGATATCTTCACTAATAGGGCTGGTATAATAAGTAGGTTAATGTTCTTGAAATTTTAAGAACAGGGGCTACACATGTAATATAAAGCAACACTCTAAAAATTGAAGTAGAGTTGACACACAGTGGTAGGTTTCAGATATACAACCTAGTGATTTGAGAACTCTGTGCATTATGCTGTGATCACAAGTATAGCTACCTCTGTCACCATACGTTATTACATTACCATTGAATATTCCCTATGCTGTATCTTTTAGTCCCATGACTTACTCATTCCATAACTGGAAACTGTGATATTTGTCTTAATTGAGGGACTGTCCTAAGTGAAATAATAATATGCTGGTAAGAATTTCAGCCTGGGATCGAGCCCCGCATCAGGCTCTCTGTTCAGTGGGGAGCCTGCTTCCTCCTCTCTCTCTCTCTTTCTGCCTGCCTCTCTACCTACTTGTGATCTCTTTCTGTCAAATAATTAAATAAAATATTAAAAAAAAGAAAAAGTGGAGTCTAGTGTGTGACTATAACTTTAAATCTGAGAGTAGCAAAGAGGCTAAAATACAATACTTACTAAATTGGAAGCCCTATGCTTGGTGCTTTTAATTAAACCCACAAATAAATGTTAACAAAATGATTACTATTAAATTTTTTGAGAAGGTATGCCTAGAAGTGTGATACAGATGATTATGTGATATTTGTCTTAATTGAGGGACTGTCCTAAGTGAAATAATAATATGCTGGTAAGAATTTCAGCCAAGCTCTCCAAATTAAAACGAACTTCTCCATAGTTTCAATTCAAAAGAAGCTTTGTGGTATACACAATACCTTTTGCTCTAAGTTTCCATTCTTGGCTAAGGAGAAGAACTCCAGGCGTACCTGGGTGGCTCAGTAGGTTAAGCATTGCCTTTGGCTCAGATCATGATCCCCGAGTCCCTGAATGAGCTGCTTTGCTCAGCCAGGAGTCTGCATCTTCCTCTGCCCCTCACCTTGCTCCTGCTCTTTCTCTCTCTCTCTCAAATAATTTTTTTTTAAGGGAGAAAAACTCTAAGTCTTTTTATCTTTTGTTTTTCTACATTCTCTGAAGGTACCCCTCCCCACCAATTGTAGTGGTGTAAGGGCATCCCTGGTGCTACTTAAATCTAGTTCTTCATTAACTACTGCATTTACTTTTCTCTCCAAAGAAAAATTGGAAATTATTAGTGTAGTAACAAGCTTATGAAATAATTGTGTTCAGACATATTTAAGTAATCTCTGCTTTCTAAATGGAAGCTGTTGTGTACATTAAGTATATGTTTGAAGTAACACCTGACTTTACAATGAAAACTTCCCCTTTGACTTTTTTTTAACTTCCAGTTTTATTGATAATATAATTGACCATTAAAGGTATGTATTTAAGGTGCACAACTTAGTGTTTTAATAATATGTGTGCATTGTGAAGTCATCACCATAATCAGGCTAATTGACATAATCCTCATGGGTGAAGAGGGATATGGGAAGATGTTAGTCAAGGGATACAAAGTATCAGGTTGCAAGATGATTAAGTTCTAGGAAAATAATGTACTATAATGTGCCTATAGTTAACAATACTGTGTTGTATTCTTGAAACTTGCGAAGCGGGTACATGTTAAGTGTTCTCACCACTTTGATTTTCTGGTCTAGTGGAAGTAGCTTCTGCCACTCAATACAGTGGTATCAAAAAAAAAAAAAAAGAAAAATTACAAACTTCCAGTAAATAGAAGCAAAACAAACAGTTTTGAACTCGTAAGGCACAATTACCTTTACAGCAAAACCAAACAATGAGATCACATAAAATGTAAACTACAGACTAATACGTTAACAAATACAGGAGCTGGCACAAGGACAGATACACAGATCAATGGATCTGAATAGAAAGCCCAAAGATAGAACCAAGTATACAGTTAACTGATTTTTAATGAAGATATGAAGGCAACACAATGGAGAAAGGATAGTCTTTTCAATAATTTGTCCTGGAGGGAGGAGTCAAGATGGCGGAGAAGTAGCAGGCTGAGACGACATCGGGTAGCAGGAGATCAGCTAGATAGCTTATCTAACCATTGTGAACACCTATAAATCCAACGGGAAATCGAAGAGAAGAAGAGCAACAATCCCAGAAACAGAAAATCGATCACTTTCTGAAAGGTAGGACCTGCGGAGAAGTGAATCCAAAGCGACGGGAAGATAGACCCCGGGGGGAGGGGCCGGCACCCGGCAAGCGGCAGAGCGACGGAGCACAAAATCGGGACTTTTAAAAGTAGGCTCCACTGGGAGACATCGCTCCAGAGGCTAAACTGGGGGGAAACCCAGGCGGGGTCAGCATAACCCCAGGACCCGCGGGGTCACAGAAGGACTGGGGATGTCTGAGTGCCGCAGAGCTCGCAGGTATTAGAGCGGGGAAGCCGGCTATAGCGACAAAGCCGAGGAGTGAGCTCTAAGCCCGGGGTTACCTTGTGCCGGTCGCAGGCTGGGTGGGCTCGGAGCGCGGCCGGAGGCCACGGAGACAAAAGCGACCCGGCGCTTTTCTCCAGCTCCAACAATTGACTGCTTTCCTCGAGGCGCGACCGCAAGCCAGGGAGGCGGGGCTATTGGGCGCTTTGCTCTGAGAGTGCACTGAGGAGAGGAACCCCAAGCTCTCGGCTCCTCTGGGCCGAGAGATTGGGAGGCCGCCATCTTCATTCCCGTCCTCCGGAACTCTACGGAAAGCGCTCAGGGAACAAAAGCTCCCGAAAGCGAACCCGAGCGCATTACTTAGCCTGGCCCCTGGCAAGGGCGGTGCAATTCCGCCTGCGGCAAAGACACTTGAGAATCACTACAACAGGCCCCTCCCCCAGAAGATCAACAAGAAACCATCCAAAACCAACTTCAGTCACCAAGAACAGCAGAATTCCACAGCAGGAGAAAGCAAATCCTACCTGGACAAAATGACAAGGCGGAAAAACTCACCTCAAAAAAAAGAACAAGAGGCCGTACCGAAGGCTGGAGACCTAATCAATACAGACATAGGTAGCATGACAGATCTAGAGTTCAGAATGACAATTCTCAAGGTTCTAGCCGGGCTCGAAAAAGGCATAGAAGATATTAGAGAAACCCTCTCCGGAGAGATAAAAGCCCTTTCTGGAGAAATAAAAGAACTAAAATCTAACCAAGTTGAAATCAAAAAAGCTATTCATGAGGTGCAATCAAAAATGGAAGCTCTCACTGCCAGGATAAATGAGGCAGAAGAAAGAATTAGTGACATAGAAGACCAAATGACAGAGAATAAAGAAGCTGAGCAAAAAAGAGACAAACAACTATTGGAACACGAGGAGAGGATTCGAGAGATAAGTGACACCATAAGACGACACAACATTAGAATAATTGGGATTCCAGAAGAAGAAGAAAGAGAGAGGGGAGCAGAAGGTATATTGGAGACAATTATTGGAGAGAATTTCCCTAATATGGCAAAGGGAACAAACATCAAAATCCAGGAGATGCTAAGAACGCCCCTCAAAATCAATAAAAATAGGTCCACACCTCGTCACCTGATAGTAAAATTTACAAGTCTTAGCGACAAAGAGAAAATCCTGAAAGCAGCCCGGGAAAAGAAGTCTGTAACATACAAGGGTAAAAACATTAGATTGGCAGTGGACCTATCCACAGAGACCTGGCAGGCCAGAAAGAACTGGCATGATATATTCAGAGCACTAAACGAGAAAAACATGCAGCCAAGAATACTATATCCGGCTAGGCTATCATTGAAAATAGAAGGAGAGATAAAGAGCTTCCAGGACAAACAAAAGCTGAAAGAATTTGCAAACACCAAACCAGCTCTACAGGAAATATTGAAAGGGGTCCTCTAAGCAAAGAGAGACCCTAAAAGTAGTAGATCAGAAAGAAACAGAAACAATATACAGTAACAATCATCTTACAGGCAATACAATGGCACTAAATTCATATCTCTCAATAGTTACCCTGAATGTTAATGGGCTAAATGCCCCAATCAAAAGACACAGGGTATCAGAATGGATAAAAAAACAAAACCCATCCATATGCTGCCTACAAGAAACTCATTTTAGACCCGAAGACACCTCCAGATTTAAAGTGAGGGGGTGGAAAACAATGTACCATGCTAATGGACATCAGAAGAAAGCTGGGGTGGCAATCCTTATATCAGATCAATTAGATTTTAAGCCAAAGACTATAATAAGAGATGAGGAAGGACACTATATCATACTCAAAGGGTCTGTCCAACAAGAAGATCTAACAATCTTAAATATCTATGCCCCTAACATGGGAGCAGCCAACTATATAAACCAATTAATAACAAAATCAAAGAAATACATCAACAGTAATACAATAATAGCAGGGGACTTTAACACTCCCCTCACTGAAATGGACAGATCATCTAAGCAAAAGATCAACAAGGAAATAAAGGCCTTAAATGACACACTGAACCAGATGGACATCACAGATATATTCAGAACATTCCATCCCAAAGCAACAGAATATACATTCTTCTCTAGTGCACATGGAACATTCTCCAGAATAGACCACATCCTGGGTCATAAATCAGGTCTCAATCGGTACCAAAAGATCGAGATCATTCCCTGCATATTTTCAGACCACAATGCTCTGAAGCTCGAACTCAATCACAAGAGGAAATTTGGAAAGAACGCAAATACATGGAGACTAAACAGCATCCTTCTAAAAAATGAATGGGTCAACCAGGAAATTAAAGAAGAATTGAAAAAATTCATGGAAACAAATGATAATGAAAACACAACAGTTCAAAATCTGTGGGACACAACAAAGGCAGTCCTGAGAGGAAAATATATAGCAGTGCAAGCCTTTCTCAAGAAACAAGAAAGGTCTCAAATACACAACCTAACCCTACACCTAAAGGAGCTGGAGAGAGAACAACAAAGAAAGCCTAAACCCAGCAGGAGAAGAGAAATCATAAAGATCAGAGCAGAAATCAATGAAATAGAAACTAAAAAAACAATAGAACAAATCAACAAAACTAGGAGCTGGTTCTTTGAAAGAATTAATAAGATTGATAAGCCCCTGGCCAGACTTATCAAAAAGAAAAGAGAAAGGACGCAAATAAATAAAATCATGAATGAAAGAGGAGAGATCACAACCAACACCAAAGAAATACAAACAATTATAAGAACATACTACGAGCAACTCTATGGCAACAAATTTGACAACCTGGAAGAAATGGATACATTTCTAGAGATGTATAAACTACCACAACTGAACCAGGAAGAAATAGATAACCTGAACAGACCCATAACCAGTAAGGAGATTGAAACAGTCATCAAAAATCTCCAAACAAACAAAAGTCCAGGACCAGACGGCTTCCCAGGGGAATTCTACCAAACATTTAAAGAAGAATTAATTCCTATTCTCCTGAAACTGTTCCAAAAAATAGAAATGGAAGGAAAACTTCCAAACTCATTCTATGAGGCCAGCATCACCTTGATCCCAAAACCAGACAAGGATCCCACCAAAAAAGAGAATTACAGACCAATATCCTTGATGAACACAGATGCGAAAATTCTCACCAAAATACTGGCCAATAGGATCCAACAGTACATTAAAAGGATTATTCACCACGACCAAGTGGGATTTATTCCAGGGCTGCAAGGTTGGTTCAACATCCGCAAATCCATCAATGTGATACAATACATTAATAAAAGAAAGAGTAAGAACCATATGATACTCTCAATAGATGCTGAAAAAGCATTTGACAAAGTGCAGCATCCCTTCCTGATTAAAACTCTTCAAAGTGTAGGGATAGAAGGCACATACCTCAATATTATCAAAGCCATCTATGAAAAACCCACCGCAAATATCATTCTCAATGGAGAAAAACTGAAAGCTTTTCCGCTAAGGTCAGGAACACGGCAGGGATGTCCGTTATCACCACTGCTGTTCAACATAGTACTAGAAGTCCTAGCCTCAGCAATCAGACAACAAAAAGAAATTAAAGGCATCCAAATCGGCAAAGAAGAAGTCAAACTATCACTCTTTGCAGATGATATGATACTATATGTGGAAAACCCAAAAGGCTCCACTCCAAAACTGCTAGAACTTATACAGGAATTCAGTAAAGTGTCAGGATATAAAGTCAATGCACAGAAATCAGTCGCATTTCTTTACACTAACAACAAGACAGAAGAAAGAGAAATTGAGGAGTCAGTCCCATTTACAATCGTACCCAAAACCATAAGATACCTAGGAATAAATCTAACCAAAGAGGCAAAGAATCTATACTCAGAAAACTATAAAGTACTCATGAAAGAAATTGAGGAAGACACAAAGAAATGGAAAAATATTCCATGCTCATGGATTGGAAGAACAAATATTGTGAAAATGTCTATTTTACCTAAAGCAATCTACACATTTAATGCAATCCCTATCAAAATCCCATCCATTTTTTTTAAAGAAATAGAACAAATAATCCTAAAATTTATATGGAACCAGAAAAGACCTCGAATAGCCAAAGGAATATTGAAAAAGAAAGCCAAAGTCGGTGGTATCACAATTCCAGACTTCAAGCTCTATTACAAAGCTGTCATCATCAAGACAGTATGGTACTGGCACAAAAACAGACATATAGACCAATGGAACAGAATAGAGAGCCCAGAAATAGACCCTCAACTCTATGGTCAACTAATCTTCGACAAAGCAGGAAAGAATATCCAATGGAAAAAAGACAGCCTCTTCAACAAATGGTGCTGGGAAAATTGGACAGCCACATGCAGAAAAATGAAATTGGACTATTTCCTTACACCACACACGAAAATAGACTCAAAGTGGATGAAGGACCTCAATGTGCGAAAGGAATCTATCAAAATCCTTGAGGAGAATGCAGGCAGCAACCTCTTTGACCTCCACCGCAGCAACTTCTTCCTAGGAACATCGCCAAAGGCAACAGAAGCAAGGGCAAAAATGAACTATTGGGATTTCATCAAGATCAAAAGCTTTTGCACAGCAAAGGAAACAGTTAACAAAACCAAAAGACAACTGACAGAATGGGAGAAGATATTTGCAAACGACATATCAGATAAAGGGCTCGTATCCAAAATCTATAAAGAGCTTATCAAACTCAATACCCAAAGAACAAATAATCCAGTCAAGAAATGGGCAGAGGACATGAACAGACATTTCTGCAAGGAAGACATCCAGATGGCCAACAGACACATGAAAAAATGCTCCACATCGCTCGGCATCAGGGAAATACAAATCAAAACCACAATGAGATACCACCTCACACCAGTCAGAATGGCTAAAATTAACAAGTCAAGAAATGACAGATGCTGGCGAGGATGCGGAGAGAGGGGAACCCTCCTACACTGTTGGTGGGAATGCAAGCTGGTGCAACCACTCTGGAAAACAGTGTGGAGGTTCCTCAAAAAACTGAAAATAGAGCTACCCTACGACCCAGCAATTGCACTCCTGGGTATATATCCTAAAGATACAAACGTGGTGCTCCGAAGGGGCACGTGCACCCGAATGTTTATAGCAGCAATGTCCACAATAGCCAAACTGTGGAAAGCGCCTAGATGTCCATCAACAGATGAATGGATAAAGAAGATGTGGTATATATACACAATGGAATACTATGCAGCCATCAAAAGACATGAAATCTTGCCATTTGCGACGACGTGGATGGAACTAGAGGGTATCATGCTTAGCGAAATAAGTCAATCGGAGAAATATAACTATCATATGATCTCTTTGATATGAGGAAGTGGAGATGCAAGGTGGGGGGGTTTGGGGGGAGGTAGGAAAAGAAAAAATGAAAAGATGGGATTGGGAGGGAGACAAACCATAAAAGACTCAATCTCAAGAAACAGACTGAGGGTTGCGGGGGGGAAGGGGGATGGGAGAGGGTGGTGGGGAAATGGACATTGGGGAGGGTATGTGCTATGATGAGTGCTGTGAAATGTGTAAACCAGACGATTCACAGACCTGTACCCCTGGGGATAAAAATACATTATATGTTTATTAAAATAAAAAAATTAAAAAAAAAAAATAATTTGTCCTGGAAAGTTTGACCATTAATAATAAATCTCAGTGCTACATTGCATCATATACTAAAAATAACTCATAAATCCAGGCATAAACTCTTAAAACCTTAATCTTCTAAAAGAAGTGTGATAGAAAATTTTTATGACCTTGTATTAGGCAAAATTATTTTGGTTAGGACACCAAAAGAAAATAATGCATTGGACTACAGAATTAAAATCTTCCATTCATATGGTGTATCACATTAATTTTTTGTATGCTATGAGCCATCTTTGCATCCCAGGGACCAATCCCTTTTGGCCGTAGTGTATTATCCTTCTGACGTGCTGAATTTGGTTTGGTAGAATTTTGTGGAGCATTTCTCATCCACATTCATCAGGGATTTCTGCCTAACAGTTTTCTTATAGTGTCCTTATCTGGCTTTGATATCAGGGTAATGCTGGCCTTGTAAAATATGTTTGAGAGTGTTCTCTTTTTTTCAACTTTTTAGAAGAGTTTGGGAAGGATTGGTACTAGTTCTTTCAGTGTTTGGCAGAATTCACCAGTGAAGTTATCCAGCCAGGAACCTTCCTAACTTGGGAAGTCCTTGATTGCCAGTTCAGGCTCCTCACTTGTTATTGGTGTTTTAGGGATTTTTTATTTTTTTCCTGATTCATTCTTGGTGGGTTGTGCATTTCTAAGAATTTATTCATTGTTTCAGGTTATCCATTTTATTGCCATATAATTGTTCATGATAGTCTTATGACCCTTTGCGTTTCTATGGTAGGAGTTGTGATGTCTCTTCTTTCATTCATAATTTTATTCATTTGGGTCCTGTCCCAAATCTTTGGGTATTTGGTCTACCTAAAGATTTGTCATTTATATCTTTTCAAAAACCCAACTCTTTACTACTTTTAATCTTTTTTTTTTCTGTTTTCTATTTCATGTATTTCCACTTTTAATTTTTATTATTTCCTTCCTTCTGCCACCTTTGGGCTTAATTTGCTCCTCTTTTTTTTCCTAGTCCCTTGAGGTGTAAAGTTATATTGTTTGAGATTATCTATCTTTCTTTCTTTTTTGGTCTGTGTGTGTGTGTGTGTGTGTGTGATATTTATTTCCCTTTTGATATGTTTGATCTGTTGCTCAGGAGTATGTTGTTTAATGTCCCCATAATTGAATATTTTCCAATTTTTCTTCTGGTACTAATTACTAGTTTCAAACCATTGTGGTCAGAAGAGATAGCTGATACAATTTCTATCTTGAATTTATTTTTGTGGCCTAACTTGTGATCTATCCTAGAAAATGTTCCATGTGTTTGAGAAGAGTGTATATTCTGTTGGATTGTATGTTCTGTATATATCTGTGTATGGTCCATTTAGTCTATAGTGCTGAGAAATTTTGCATCTAGGTTCAGTATGGATATTAGCCTGTAGTTTTCTTCTCTTCTAGTGTCTTTGACTTTGATATCAGAGAAATGCTGGTCTCATAAAATGAGTTTGGAAGTGGTACCTCCTGTTCAGTTTTTTTGAAAAGTTGAGAAACATTGATATTCTTTAAATACTAGTATTAGTGACTTTTCTTTGTTGTATATTTAAAATTCCTGGTTCAATCTCTTTACTCATTATTGGTCTCTTCAGAATTTCTATTTATTCTTGACTCAGTTTTGGATAAAAATCACATATTTTCAGTAGATGCAGAAAAAGCATTTGATGAAATTCAACATTGTCTCATAATTAAAAATTCTCAACCAGCTAGATAGAGAATAGAGAACAATAAAGAACAAGCCATATATGAAACGTCTACAGTTACCATCATATTCAACATTGAAAACTGAAAGGTGTTTCTGTAAGATCAGGAACAAAGCAGGGATGTCCATTCTCCTCACTTCCATATAACACAGCGCTGGAATTGCTGAAAGGGTTAAAGAATGCTGGGAAGAGATAGAACTCCTCATCTTGATAATGACAGTGGTTATAAAAAACCATGGTTGGCCTTGAACATAGTTGGGTTTGAACTGCATAGGTCCACTTATACATGGATTTTTTTTTAATAAGTACAGTATTCTAAATCCATACTTTTCTCTTACAATTTTCTTAACATTTTCTTTAGCTTTATTGTAAGAATATATAACTCATGTAATACATAAAATGTATTAATCAACTGTTTGTTCTCGGTAAGACTTCCAGTCAGCGGTATGCTATTAGTTAGGTTTTTGGGGAATCAGAAATTATACATGGATTTTTGACCGTGCAGGGGTTTGGTGTCCTTAAGCTCCATGTTGTTCAAGTGCCCACTGTGTGTATATTTCTTCTAGCCCTTATACCTGTACATAGAACATGTGGATTTTGCTTTATATACATTAGGCCTTGGTAAATCTGACTTCAAAAAACCTGTAAAATTTAGTGAGACCTATTCTCATTGTATGTAAGGTTATGCTATTGAATTTCTCATTATATTTTATGTATATTATCAAAAATAGAACTCTATGTTTTTTAATTGTTTTTGACGTTGAAAATAAAAGCTTAGAAAATTAGTGATTCTGCACCTAAGTTAAACTATTGATACATAGGAATTATTGATGCTATTTTTGCAGTCACTGTGTTACTGAGCAGTGAACATGCTGTTTTGACATAAAATCACTTAGTTTCTCATCTTGACTCTGCCACTGTATGGATAAAACTCAGTAGTGATGTTGTGACATTTAATTAAGTCCATGTATTGAAAGCACTTGTCACACAGCCAGCAGTTCTTAGGTACTCAGTGATAATTAGATCTCCTCTACTGTAAATGAGGCAAATGAAGGTGCTTCATTAATTTACCCCAAGGTCACAACTAGACTTAGCAAATCGGAACTTAAATTCAGGTTTCCAACACCACATTTCATGATGTCAACATACAAAATACTTCCCTAACTCTTTATTGTAAACTAATCTTGATGTTTCATTGAAAAATGATGACTTTTACGGAGGAGACAAGGAGATACATCTAAATAAAAGTTCACTACATGAATAATCGTCACATTAAATAGAAAAACTAGAATCAAGAATATTAGAAGAAAGCCATTAAATTTTTAAATTTTTCTTCCATTTTATGGTGGCAACAAGAGTAAGTTACCTATTACTCGGGTTTTGTTTGTTTTTTGTTGTTGTTCTTTTGTATAGACAACTTTATAAAATGAACTGATTATTTCTTTGAAATTTTTATCTAATACTGCTCTATAATATAATTAGCATTAAGAGTAAGATCTCAGGGCACCTGGGTGGCTCAGTGAGTTAAGCCTCTGCCTTCAGCTCAGGTCATGGTCTCAGGGTCCTGGGATCAAGCCCCACATGGGGCTCTGTGCTCTGCAGGGAGCCTGCTTCTCCTTCTCTCTGCCTGCCTCTCTGTCTACTTGTAATCTCTCTCTCTGTCAAATAGATAAAATCTTTATTAAAAAAAAGAGTAAGATATCAATATTTTAAAAAAATTTTATTTCAGTATAGTTGGCACACAGTGTTACATTAGTTTCAGGTGTACAGCATAGGAATTCAGTTCCTCTCCATGTGATGCTGGGTTCACCACAAATGTAGCCACCATCTGTCACCATACAACGCTATTACAGTCTCATTGACTATATTCTACATGCTGTGCCTTTTATTCCCGTGACCTAGAAATATCTTTTACTAACTTAATGAAATCAGTGACTGACAGGGTATCTGCAGCAGCCTTATAAATGGTCTCTTTTGGGCCATGATAATTAGATATTTTGTTAATAGTTTATAAAATTTTTAAAATTTTAAATTTCACTGTCATTTAAGTTTCCAAATCGAAGCATTAAATAATACACCCTTAAACATAGAATACAAGTAATATTTGGACATCTAAGTATTTTACTGGAGCAGAAAGGACATCATTAAGATTTTCTTAAGTTTTGTTTTATGAGGCTCAACAAACTAGCTCATACAAATATAGTACGCTATAGTTTGCAAAGCGTTTTTCATATTACAAGGAATAAACTTCATGTAATGGTCAATTAATGCCATAAAATAAATGAAAATTATTATCTCCTATACTTTAATATGTCTTATATAACTAACCAAAGAATGAGAATGTCAGCATCTCATGACATTGGAGGTCTGGAAGAGTTGCTCTGTCCATGTAAATGGCTGCCAGATTTCCACTCCTCAGCCCATGAATATAGCAGGAAAAATTGTATCTTGTTAGGCTTTTATGGGGAGGTGGGAGGAAGGAAGTGCCTTCTGAGAAATTGGAACTGTAAATCCTCGCCTTTCCTACAAGTTATCCAAGTTTACCCTAGTGATTAATCCCTACATCAGAACTAAAAGATTGATAGTATATGGTGAAAACACTGGGATGGTTATTAGGAGCTAGTGTAAGCCTCCTCTCTGAAGAAACCTGCATAAACTAGATCTCACAAAGCATATAGTCTGTGGGTAGAGAATTTGCAATAAAAAGTATAACCAATAGGAAGAACCACAGGATGAAAAAAGAAACAAAAAAAATTTTTTTTAAAGATTTTATTTATTTGACAGAGAGATCACTAGTGGCAGAAAGGCAGGCAGAGGGAGAAGGAAGCAGGCTCCCTGCAGAGCAGAGAGCCCCATGTGGGGCTCGATCCCAGGACCCTGGGGTCATGACCTGAGCCGAAGGCAGAGGCTTAACCCACTGAGCCACCCAGGCACCCAAGAAACAAAAATTTTAAAACCAAAATGAATTTCTAGAAATTAAAAAATTCATTGAAATTAACCCCCCCCAAAAAAAAACAAAAAAAAAAAAAAAGAAAGAAATTAAAACCCAATAGGC
This sequence comes from Martes martes, assembly GCF_963455335.1. Taxonomy (NCBI): domain Eukaryota; kingdom Metazoa; phylum Chordata; class Mammalia; order Carnivora; family Mustelidae; genus Martes; species Martes martes. Next base: position 111,391,184 of record NC_137896.1, read on the forward strand.
ATTAAACATTGGATTATACATAGCTGAAGAGATAATGAATAGGAAAAACAGATCTGAGGAAAGGATCCAGAATACAGCACAGGACTGCATATTTCTATGCATCTCCTAATGAGATATTCCAAAATGCAAATAATAGGAGTTGCAGAGTGTAACAGAAATAGATGAGGCATTAGTTACAAAGATAATGGCAGATGATTGCAATATGTAATTGAAGAAAACCTGTATATATTCACACTGGGAAAGTGCCCATCTGGAAACTTCAAGTGGAAATTCGGAAAACCAAAGACAATTATCTTAAAAGTGACCATAGAAAAAGAAATTATGACAAAAATTAAGAAGACCATGGACTCCTTACCCACAAACTACTGAAAGAGTAGAAGGTAGTAAAATCATTCCTATCCCCAAATTCTTCATGCCCCAAATCATCACTGAGAACTGAGAGCAAAGGGAAGACCTTTTCAGGAAAACAAGCCATAATGGATACACTTCAGAGAGAAGGATAATCATCCAGAATAAAGTGACCTAAAATAGTGGCAAGAAAATAAATTGCTAATTTATGTGGGATAAATCTAAATTACCATTGATTTTAAGAAAAACAAAAATGATTAATTTCAGGGATGAGTAAAATGAACTAAAACTTAGATACCAAAAATAGAAGATGGACGGTGGCACCTTTTGATGATCAGTGGTTTACCATTCTTAGTTCCTTATATTTTTTGAAGATTGTGGAAATAAAAAGTAATGTTAAACCTCATAAGTCAAGTATTAATGCTGAATTCTTAAAAATGTATACATTGTGGACTAATAGAAAAATGAAATGGGAAAAATGAACTATAAAGAATTCAAGAACATAAACGAACTATAAAGAACTACAAAGAACTCAAAAAGTCCAAGAGAAGCTATGGAAAGAGGAAAAACAATGATCGCTAATACAAAACTCTCAGCATAGTCTGAGACAAGAGTATGTACTTTATACTAATATCAAAAAGTGATAAAGAATAATACTTCTAAAAACTTTTCATTAAAAAATGTCCATTAAAGAAATTTGTTTTTCAGTATATATCCTATACCATTGAGGTTGTGTGGCAATGCATACAGGGTCCTTTTAGGAGGGGGAAATGTAAATAATATTAGGTTTGAATAAATTCTCAATTTGGAAATATTTAGAGTATACAATGTTGATTTGTGTAGAGCAAGAACATTGTACCTAAAACAGTATTTTGCTTGTTTAGACAAACAAACAAGCATTATTGTTATCCCCATACCTCCTGCATAATCTAGAACATTGCCTTTAATAATAGTATCATATGGCTTCACTTATTTGTGGAGCATAACAAATAATATAGAGGACAAGGGTAGATGGAGAGGAGAAGGGAGTTGAGGGAAATTGGAGGGGGAGGTGAACCATGAGAGACTATGGACTCTGAATAACAAGCTGAGGGTTTTGAAGGGGCGGGGGGTGGGAGGTTGGGGGAACCAGGTGGTGGGTATTGGGGAGGGCACAGATTGCATGGAGCACTGGGTGTGGTGAAAAAACAATGAATACTGTTACGCTGAAAATAAATAAAAAATTTAATTAAAAAAAAAAAAAGAAGCTCCTAATAATAATACTGGCTAGAGCACTGGAATAACATTTATTGTTTTAGATATGGTACAGGAGAATTACCTTGTCTGGGTCATTTGGCTTTTACGGATGATGTGGGGCTTCACAGAATTAATGTCTCTAATAGTTGTAGATTGGAGGATGTGATCATTAGGAACAGCTTGAAGACTATTCTGAATATATTTTATAATTATTAAGAACAAGGAGTTTGTTCCAGTATATATGGTCAAGTTCTAGGAAATAATTAATTCACATGATATCTTTAAATTTAGGAGTTGTATTGTGGACACTGACTGTAGTGTTTGAAATTTCATACCTGAAACTGACTTTTCATATTATTAAACCCTCACATTGAATTGCTAATGTTTGGCAAGAGGAACAGTGTATTCCATTAACACTTCAGTATAAATAAAACTTACTAGTACATATCTTTTTAAATTTACAGTGGAGTCATGTTCCAAGAGTCTCATCATGACTTGAGGGCGTCATAAGTCAAAAAATCATTGAAGACCTGTTAACTTACTGAACACCGTAGCTAGCCCTGTGGAACTTGCATATGCTCAGAACACTCACATTATCTTATAGTTGGGCAAAGTCATCTAACACAAAGCCTATTTTATAGTAAAGTGTTGGATATCTCATGTAATTTATTGACTACTGAAAGTGAAAAACAGAAAGGCTAGATGGGTGTAGAATTGTTGTAAGTCACTCGGTTTGTTTACCCTTGTGATGGTGGGGCTGAGTGGGAGCTGCAGCTGGCTGCCCCTGCCCAGCATCACAAGGGAGTATTAGACCATGTATTGCTAGCCCAGGAAAAGATCAAAATTCAGAATTTAAAGCATGGTTTCTGCTGAATGCATATCACTTTCCTACCATTATAAAGTCAAAAAATTCTAAGTTGAAACACTATAAGTCAGACATTGCCTTTATAATAACTGAGGCAGAAGGCTGGTCTAGTAGAGGCTAGAAAATAGTCAAAACACAAGATATTGAATATTTGGTTTGGGTGGAGTAGAGGCAGCAGGGTCAAGTGTCCCCTAGGGAATGAAACATGACAAGAATGTCAAAGAACGGAATGGACCTTGAGTAGTTTAAGAGCTGTATTTTACTAATGTTTCTGTTTAGTGCATAATAATTCTGTACTATGCCTATCTTTTAACATGTTTTTCCCATTTAAATGATTTTAACTTCTAATTTAGGATACTGTACATACATTTAATATGTTTGAAGAATAATACATTCATAGATAATATGGATGAAGAAACTAATATGTTCAGATATTGTGTTAAAGGCTAGTGGGATTACAACACTGAAAGAGACCCAATTTCTACCCCTAAGCCACCTTTCTCTGAGGATACTGTAAATAGCCATTAAAAAAATACATGAAAGAAACAGGAAGGTTCTGAGAATAGGTTGATGACTAAATAACCTTTGCTCTTACTGAGATTACAGTAGAGTGTAAAGGTACGTATTTTCGAGTACAATTGATGCTTGTGTGCATCATTGGAGCACTTGGTGGAGATGAATAGTGACAGGAAGCCAGTCTGCACTTGATCTTAGCCAAAAGGCTGAGAAGCGATCAGGAAGCCAGTCTGAAGTTCATAGGTGATGTATGTATCCCTTCCCGGTGTGGTATTAACGAGACAGACCATGACACTGAAGGTCTATTCTCAGGAATAGACTCTATGTGGTAGCACAGGGAATGAAGGTGCTAATGTGACTTTGATAGGCGGGATCATTGCATCAAATAGGTTATGCACAAACAGTAGACTCTGTGATCAACTAAGTTCGGAAAACTCTTGTGTAGAAGAGTGGGCTTCCTTACTACAGAGCTTCTCAGAGTGTTTAGTTTTGTTCATGTTGAATCTCAGGAAAGAAAATAAAATATGCGATGTTGGCTGGATATATTGCAACATGGAACTTCCCTCTGTAGAATGTTTTTAAAAATTAATGTTCTGAAAAACACACTTTGTGAGGCACATTACTATGCATATGAGACTTTGTCTTGGAAATAGTGCTATGCCTAATTATCTTTGATAAAGGATACTTTATGCTGAATAAGGACATTAGATTACCTATTTCAATTTATCATTGTAATTTACACAGTTGTCTGAAAGCAATTTAAAAAATTTGAATGGCATAATATATTTTTGAACATGTATAATAGATGATTGTGGAGAAATGTTTCGCTGTATTGAGTTCACAGTAAGGGGATAATGATTGATAACTCAAAATCAGATGTATTGTTAAGTAATAAAAATTTTGAAATGTGAAGTTTATATGAAAATAAGTAGCTTTGCAGAAACAAGTCTCACTGTCAGGTTTTCCCAATTAACTGAAAAAGAGACAGATACGGTGAAGAGCACACTGGACGTCCAGTCTGTCTGGGAGTCTTAGATTCTGAGAGATTACATAGTCTAATAACCTGATCTTAATCTTCTGAGTACACGTTGGAGTAAAAGATGTTATTCAGACATTCTAAATTAACCTTTATTTTGAGAATTTTCAGTCCTTAAATGGGATAAGAATTTTTAAGATCCTTGTAGGATCAATGACTTCATATTATTAATCAATTAGCAAATAGGCTAGTTCAGTGTTTCCCCAAATTTGTTACATCTAGTGTGCTTTTAAACACCAATGTCTATGTTAAAAATAATAATCATTAATTTATAGTTGCTTTTGTATGGACTCAGGTGAGAGTATTTTTCAAAATTTCAGTAACTCAAATTTTGAGAACCAATGAGTCAGTAATCATTATAAGCGATTGTTCTTTTTAGAGAAAATAAGAGGGTATTATGAGCTACAGTTGACCCAAGGCCCAGAATTATAGCCAAATGGGCTACATTGCTTATAGGTGTCTGAATCCTTGCATCTACGAGAGCATGATGAATCACCCCAAGGCATGTCCTGTAGAGCACACTGATAAAATGGAAAGGTTTAGATATTTTCCGGCTGGGTAACCTGGTCTTATATAATTACAGAGCTGAAATTTCTCTTAAATATATATGATTACACACTTTCATTTAACATACAAAATTGTTAAAGCTCAGAGAATTAAAATAGGATTGTCAAGTCACAATGCAACTGAATAGTTAAGCTTACAAATGTCTCCAGATATCTGGAAAAAAAAATTCTTTTAAACTAAACTACACAATCACTATCACTAAAAGGTTTTGGAAGATATAAATTACCAACAAGTACTGTTACTCCTCACTCCATCCCTCCCTTCCTTCTGAAAGGATTTGGTCTGGGATAGTAACCTAAAATTTCAATCTTGTATAGCGTTAACCTTGCCAAAATACTTTTACATCAGTTATTTCAGTGACATTTTCAACAACCCTGTGCCCTGTGAGGTAGGGTATATAGTGTTCATTTTGCAGGTCAAGAAGCTAAAGCCTTATGAATATTAGTCTTTTCCTATAGGAAAATGCCCATTATTATAGGTCTCCTTGGCATATTGGGACTCAAATTACCTAGCTTCCTTGCCACTAGGCCCTTTCAATCACATGCACACTAGGAGAGACTTCTAATTAAAGTAAGATGAAGGAGAAGAAGATAGTGCAGAGATTTCATTTTACTTTGGTATTTGCATAGTGAAGTTTTGCATTATATTTTTTCATATATCCTCACATTTTAAAAAAATTTTTTTAAAGATTTTATTTATTTGACAGAGATCACAAGTAGGCAGAGAGGCAGACAGAGAGAGATGGGGGAAGCAGGCCCCCTGCTGAGCAGAGAGCCCGATGTGGGACTCTATCCCAGGACCCTGAGATCATGACCTGAGCCGAAGGCAGAGGCTTAACCCACTGAGACACCCAGGCACCCTATCCTCACATTTTTAAGTAGAAAATTATGTGGCTCATGGGGGCCACTTTTGAATAGTTTGATAACTTCTACAATTGTTTTTATCGTTCTTAACATTTCTGGTTTCTAATTCCTTTCCAAATTGTTTTCAATCTGTACTCCATGAATCTAAGTGTTAACTCCCACTAAGCCTTTGGTAGCTTTATATATGTTTTTCAGAAAAACTTTGATAGGTGAAAAATGGAAACCTATTTTCCTATCATTTTTGACTATTCATATTTATTGACTTATAAATCTATAATGAAAATTTTAATACAGCTAATATGTTCAACAACAGAAATAATTAAGAAATGTTAGCACCCTCCTATCGTAGAATATTACACAGCCAGGAAAAATAATACTTCCAAAGCACATATGAAGAATAGAGGCTTGATTGCAATAATCATTGAAGAAATAAATATGGATATTTTGCTTAAGGTGAGAATTAAAAATACAGGTTGTAAAATGCCACATCTCTGTTCTGCATCTATTCTGTATCTTTCGATTAAATGTATACTGTCTATTTTCTCTATGCTATTTCTATTTATACCAACCATTTTGATGTATCTGCAGTGTATACTCAGAACTCCTAAAGATATTTCCATTTGTGATTTCAATAGTAGTGTTGAAAGGGAGCTGGTAAATGTCTATTCTGTGTTACCCTCTGGTGTTTCCTGGCATTCTAATAAATAACTTTGAATATAATTAACAAGAAAGATTTTTTTTCACCTTTGTTGTAATCTTATGTGTTAACAGGTTCCTAGAGAGTGTATCTGATTAATGATCTGCACGTATGAGCTCTTCCTGCTTTATTTTTATCGCACAAAGAAAAGAAACATTCACACACACACACACACACACGTGCGCGCGCGCACACACACATATATACACATATATTGCAGCCACCATCACAACAGCTTTAACATTGGGATCCCATTGTTTTTGTTTTTATAAAATATAAATTTTATTCTGCTAGGTTTGCACTATGATGTTCAGGCTCCATGAGAGCAAGAATTTTACCTATTTTATTTATTGCTGAATCCCCACACCCGAAATAGGGTCTGGAGTACACTAAGTATTCTTTGAACATATTTATAAATGGACTAAAGCATGTGCTTGTGGAACATAACTTAAAATTTCTCATGGTATATTTCCACTATTGGTTGATCATATAAAAGGGTATGACTCAGGTTTGCCAGTTAGTGTTGCTTCAAATGAAGCAACTTGTGAATGTAATATTTACAAAGAATAATTACAAAGTATATACAAAGAAAATTACAAAAAAAAATAATTACAAAGAATGTAATACTCACAAAGAATTGGGCAAACATCTTTTCATCTACTCACCATGAACATCACAGTCTTTATAGTACTTCTACTCATTTTATGTATTCCAGTTTTATTGAACTAAAAGTTAAACTGAACCATTCCCTTTTCAGGTAGAGAAAGGTGTTTGTGTGTGTTTCTGACTGCATCCAATTATCTTTTTCAAGTATTTTTTATTTACTGAGCGCCTGTTCCACCTACAGGGTACTTACAGGGAGTCTGTGGTTATAAGGACACATAAAATCATGGTTTCTTACCTCAGATGCACTCTAACATGAGTGATCTCATATTATGTTACTGTTAGCTGTTTGTGTTTCAGTAGTTGAACAGAGGCAGATACAAAATGCTGTGTTTAAAAAAAAAGGCTATGTAAACAGTAAAGTAAAGAGAATTCCATGAGCTACACTGAAGAAAATAGCAAATATGTATTCTAGAAACAGCGTTGATGAAGTGTATCATATGTAGTTCTACATAATATACAGATCTATATAGATGCATGTGTGTGAGACTATTTATATATATAAACTGTGAGAAGCTTTCATCTGGAATGTAGGATGATAAAGTACTAGGCAGAGTTTTGACTTCACACAGAATTATGTAACTGTGATCCAATTAAGAAACCTACAGGATTTGGGGGAAGTTGTGTTTAGCCTGTATTAGGAATTTGAGTAACAACAGCTCTATAATCACCTGAAAGAACTTTTTCTTTTCTTAATGGGGAAAGCAAAAAGGAGGGTCATTATTTAGCAGAATGGCACTTGTTCCTAGTTTTCGTAATGTTTCCTAAAACATCTATTGTAAATTCTTCTTTTCTGTGGCATTGTGGTGGTTACAAGCCTGGTTATGGGGTCAGACTGAAGAGGTGCCATTTGTCAGCAGTCTCTTGAGCAAGTTACTAAAACTTCCCATTTCAGGATGCCTTTCTTATCTTTTTTTTTTTTTTAAGATTTTGTTTATTTATTTATTTGATGCAGAGAGAGAGATATCACAAGTAGGCAGAGAGGCAGGCAGAGAGAGAGGGGGAAGCAGACTCCCTGCTGAACAGAGTGCCTGATGTGGGGCTCGATCCCAGGACTCTGGGATCATGACCTGAGCCTAAGGCAGAGGCTTAACCCACTGAGCCACCCAGGTACCCTCAGGATGCCTTTCTATAGAATGGGAATATTAGTTAACTTCTGCATTACAGGATTATTTAGTGTAGTAAGCAGTATTCTGCATTTAGTGCATTTAGCGAAGTGCCTGATCTACAACACAATCCTAAGAAATATTAACTATCACCACGACCAGCAACACTGTCCCCATCACCCCACTTCCATGACCCCACGAGCACTACCACGAGTTCTGTCACTGCTGATGCATTACCACTCCTGTTACTCCAGTGCTGGCAATAAGGAACCAACTTCACTTGGCTTAACTATCCTCTCTCCAAGCTGTTGAGAATTCCCAATGTATCAGCCTGTAGAGCCAGGGCTTAAAAACAAAATTTTTATTCTGGATTTGGAAAACTACATTTACTTCATTAATATTTCCATAGTAGAATGAATCCTGCATTATTTATTCATCAGTCTGATACCTGTGATTTCTCTGTAGGGTATAGTCAGGATGGCCAAGAAATATGGAAGAAAAACACGTCCAGTATAGCAAAGGCATGGCATAGTTCAAACTCACCAGATACTGTCTGTCTAGGGGAAGCGCTGCTTTCTCCATATCTTCAAAGGAAAATGGAGAACTAAAGTGAGGGATTCCTGTGGATTGACTGCATCTTTGGGGTTTATATTTTAGAAACATTATAGACTTTCAAATATTGAAGGAATCCGAAAAGTCATGTTTGTTAGAACATTGACTTTATAGATCAGGAGACTAAGGCTTAGACTCTGGATAAAAAGAATTTGAGGAGAATGGTGATTGTGTTGAAGGACAGAAGTAGATTAGGTTTAAAAAGATAAAAATAGAATATATTAATTAGGTCAATACATTGGGAAGGGAGAGTATTAAGAGAAACTGGTATATTAAGAAAGAGCAGACTGGAGAGCTTGCATGTGCAGAAATAAGCCAAGAACACATTCAGAGCTCGAGAAAATGGAGCAGAGGGCAGAGCGAAGACTGAAACGCACAGACCCCTCCCCAGGTTGCCGTGGTTACAGGTCTTCCTTCTCCAGTTAACTAAATATAATGAAAAAAAAAAACATGCAAATGAAGGAAACAGTAATTAGCCACACATGCTGGAGAAAAAATTGGAATAGATCTGTGCTGTCTTCAAGGAAGAGATTCTGTCACAAAAGGATGGGATAGAATTTTATGGTAAGCGAAGACAGTACTGAGCCCATGAGGGTACACATCTATTGACTCCTGCCAAACTGGGAGTTGATTTGTGCAAACTAGAGATAAATACAGTGTGGAGGCTACCTATTTGACCTGATGCCAATGCTATGTGGAAGGATCCTGGGCTGGCAAAGGAAGCTTGCTTTCTGGCCATTTTAGGGGAAATGAATTTGTTATTAGCAGTTGTAGCTGCTTGATGCCTTCCGTGCTCTCCCAGAACCTTGCTTCCATGGAGGACAAATATTCTAAGAAGAGTTACCTGAGAAGGATTGAAATTTTTTCTAGTAGTGTAGCATATAGCATTCTTTGAACAAATTCATTCATAAAATACACCTTGAGCAAGTTCTAATTACCAGTGACAATTATGGACAAGCAGTGAACAAAGGAGACAAATTTGTTCTCCTGGAGTTCACACTCTAGTGATGAGAAGTGACAATAAATGAAATTAACAGGTTATATTCTACACCTCACCTCTCCACATTAGTAATAACTATTACAGAAACAAAAGCAATGCATCAAAAAGGGGATTTGGGGATGATGACTGGGTGGCTCAGTCTGTTGAGTGTGTGCCTCCAGCTCAGGTCATGATCCCAGGGTCCTGGGATCAAATCCCACATCGGGGTCCTTGCTTGGGGGGAGCCTGCTTCTCCCTTGCCTCGCACTTCCCCTGCTTGTGCCCTCTTTCTCTCTCTCTCTCTGACAAATAAATAAAATCTTTTTTTTTTTTTAAGGGATTTAAAGAGTGAGACACGTACAGAAATTTTAGAGAGGGTGTCGGGGAAAGCCTACCTGAGAAGACAACATTTTGAAAAAAAGATTTGAGGACATGAGAAAACGAGGCATTAATGTATCCGAAGTAAGGGAGAGCCAGGGAAATGGGACAATGGGTGCAAAAAAACTCCCAGGGTTCACGGCTGGGAGTTTCCAAAACAGCGAGGAGTATAGTGTAGCTGAAACAGCGTAAGAGGAGAGTGGTGAGAATTACAGAGATAAATGGAGAAAAGTGGCCTTCAAGCCCCCTGGTTGTATTCACATTCTGTAGTTTGGGCCCTTTAACTGGTGAGAGGAAAGCCTTGGAGAGCTCTGAGCAGAGGAGTGATGTGACCTCTTGTATGCTTAAAGGGGACCTCAAAGGCTGCTGTGGTGCCAGGGACCTTGAGAAGACACAGTTTAGGAGACTAGCTGGTAATTCAGGTGTGTGGCAAAGACAGCTGCCGCCACTGGTAGCCGCTGGGATCAGAGAGTGGAAGGACTGCATGTATTTTGAAAGTGATGTCTTTAGAATTTGTTGAAGGACTGGATGTGAGTGTGAGTAAGAAAAAGACCTCTGAGAGGATCCCAAGGCTTTTAGCCTAATGAAAAGAGATGTTTCATGCTTCTAAAGCTGAGACCCTTGCACAGTCTAGATCTGATCTCTTAAATGAGGTTATTATGATTTTGGACAGTAGAGAATCTTTTTCCAACTTTAGCATTTTATCTAGAAGTATAGTGTTTAGGGTGTGCCAGGCATTTTACTAATCATTAATCAAATGCAAGTAGCACAAGATTCGTTTAAAACAACTTTAGTTTTTTAGTATCTCTGGGTTAAACTGAAGAACAAAATCACAAAGACCAGGACTCCTGGTACAAAGCTTGGACAGATTTGAAATGTGGGAATGAGTAAGAACTGCATGCAAATCAGCTGCTGGATAGGTTTCTGTATAGGTTCATGGACTGGATCAGTGAAAAGAAAATGAAGGTATTCTCTAATTTAGTTCATGTTTTTTCCTATTGAATTTAACATAAAGATTAAGTAAAGATTACAAAGGTAGATCTTAATTTTATGCAGTAATATTGATTTGAAGAATAATGTATATTGATACTTTTATAGATTTGGGGAATTGTGGTATTCTATAAATTGCAAACGTAAGTTTTCTTTCTATGAAAAGTTCTCTTAAGGCTATATATAAAATCCTTTCCCTCCCCGTTCTTCTATTTTTCCTCATTATTGTCTAGTGTTTCAGACCTCAGTACTTAACAACCACATCCTCAGCATCTCTGTGCATTTTTCTTTTTAGCCGTGATCTCCTTTAGCTAAATAAGGAACCTAAAATTACTTGGTGAAGTTGATGGACCCTCTTAGAGCCAGTAATAAAATCAAGTGCATCATTTTCACCCTTTCATTCTCTTAATAATTTGAACCTGTGTACTTATAAAAGACTATATGGATGAACGCATTTTTTGTTTTTGTTTTCCTAAGTAAAAACTTGGCTTCATCAGTCACCCGGGAAAAATATATCTCTGCTGATAAAAACACATCTAAAACTGGGGCACCTGGTGGCTGTCGGTGAAGCATCTGCCTTGGGCTTAGGTCATGATCTCAGGATCTTGGGCTCCTTACTCAGCAGGGAGTCTGCTTCTTCCCCCCCCCCCCTCTGCTTATTCACATGAGTGAGCTCTCTCTCCCTCTCTCTCAACTAAATAAATACATAAATAGATACATCAAAACTGACTCTTAATTTTCAGTTGGAATTTTATGCCATATTTGAGTAGGGACAGAAATAATTTTAGCATGAATATAAATCCAAGGAGGGAAGGGCACATTGTAATAATTATACATCTTACTCTAGAGGGCAGATATCTTCCCAAATCAATCCTTACTGTTTTCCCTAATGAATATTATAATTTTTATATTCAAAAAAATTTTACTAGTGATAAGTGAATTTGTTTTCAGTGAAAAATATAATAATTGTACAGATTAAAATGTGAAATTCCCAACTACTGACACTTTCTACTCCTGATGTAGTTCCTATCAACAGTTTTGTTAAACTACAGTATATATTACAGTATTATTTTCCACCTAACTATGTGGTTATCTTTGGATGTTTGTACTGACGTGTAGGTAGACCTCAAACTGTCCATGCTCACCTGGTATCCCATAGTGTGGATGAGGTTTAATTTATCTAATCATTTCTCTATTGTTGTACCCTGAGGGTATTGTTCTAAAAACTGAAAATATTATAAATATACTCATTATAAATCATAAAGTAAGTATAGATATGTCTCTACAGTCTTCATGAGTTTATTTGGATACATTTTTAGATCTGGTACTTTAAGTCAAAGGACATTGGCATTTTGAATTTTAGGAATATTATCAGATTTGTTTTCAAAATGATTACAGTATCAACAATGATTACAATATACAATGATTACAATATACAATGATTACAATATCAACACCAGGAAAAATATGACACTAATGCAATTCACAATACTTATTTAGATTTCACCAATTTTTGATGCACTCATTTGTGGGTGTTTTTTGTGGTTTTTACCACCTGTAGATCTGTGTGGTGTCCCAAACTACACAAGCTATTACATGATGACAAGGTTACCTAATGCTGTCTCTATAAACACACCCATCCCTTCCTTATCTCTTGGAATTGTCTTCCTTAAGTCCTGAAACCCTTGAGATTGCATCCAGGTTGTTGTACGTATCAGTATTTTGTTCCTTTTTGTTACTGAGCAGGATTCCGTGATACACACCACAGTGTAACCATTTACATTTTAAGGGTATTTGGTTTGTTTCCAGTTGGGCTATTACAAATAAACCTGTTATAAATATTCATGTACATGTTTTGTATAAACATAAGCTTTGATTTTCTGGGATAAATGCCCAAGTACAATTCTTAGGTTGTAGGGTAAGTGCATGGTTAGTTCTATAAGACACCCCAAAGTGTTTTCTAAAGTGGTGGTACTACTTGATATTCTCACTGGCAAAGGCTGACAGGGATCAGTTTTTCTGATCTTCACCAAAATTCAGTGTTATCACTATTTGCCTTTCAGCCATTTTGATAGACAATGTTTTAAACTTTATACGGCAGCATGTGTATATTTAGCTGGTGGCATGAGTAGACAAGTGAGACCTCTCACATATAGTGCAGATGAAAGTGTATGTACATGTCTGTTGGCTATTTGAACATATAATTCAAAAATGGTGAATAAAGGTGCAGAAATCAAATTGCATGACTGGATTTGATTCTGAAAGTCATAATTTCAAATTTATGTCCTGATATTTACTGGTTGCCTGACCTCAGGTATGTCACTGTAGCTCTCTGATCTTCCTTTTCCACTTTATTAAAGGATATAAAACACCTATTGCCAATGATTGGGTGAGAATTAAAATAATGCAGTTCAAGTGCTTATACACACTAAAGTACCATTGCTACTAGAAAAGACTTAATCTGTATAGTTAGCAATAACATGGCTCTGCCATTTTTGATAGGGAATATGATAGTGCTCCTATAGGAATCCATGATGCTCAGCTAAGTTGGATACGCATGACAGGAAGCGTTCAGCCACATATGACTATGTGCCAAGAACGCTAAATATTCTTGAGCACCTGGGGGGCTAAGTCTTTAAGAGGCTGCCTTTGGTTCAGGTCATGATTCCAGGGTCCTGGGATCGAGCCCCGCATCAGGCTCCCTGCTCAGCTGGGGAGTCTGCTTCTCCCTCTCCCACTCCCCTAGCTTCTGTTCCTATTCTCGCTGTCTCTCTGTCAGATAAATAAAGAAAATCTTTTTTTAAAAAATGCTAAGTATTCTTTATTTAAATATACTACAGGAGAAATCAAGAAATCCTATGATAATCCACATCAAATTTAAATCTTGTTGTTAGATTTTAAAAATCTAGAATACTTTCAAATTATTTTAAGTGTTTTATAGGTCTTGACATGAGCCATGAGAAACAAAAGAGAACAGTACCATTTGGGAGGCAAAGCATCTAACAAATAGAATATCTGTTCATATTAATATAAGAATAAAGGGGGAAAAATCCGTTTTCTGGTTTCTGCTACCCGCACATAGTAGATTGTTTTTGCATTTATTAAGAAGTAAGCCAGAAGATTGCAAACACTACCGAAGAGGCAGCATCAGCTTATTGTAAATTGCTGAGCTAAGAGATTTTATAGCCAATTTAAGAAACAGGTGTTTTTCATGATCGCACTGTAGTTACTGCTGTAACCCTGTAATAAGTACATGACCAATCCAAAGTGAAAAATTTTATTAATACTAAGTAATTCCAATGATGATGATGTAGTGGCCAATTAATGGTTATCCATTTTGCTTATGTTGCTGTGATAATATGAGAAACATTAGCAATTACTTTCATTGTCAAATGTTGATGCTTTCCATGTATTAATGCCTCTACACCATCTTAGAATATGTAAAATATAGTATAGTCATTCCCTCTTCTCTGCAGTTGTGCCTTCCATGCTTTCAATTACCCATAGTTGACCATGACCGGAAAGCAGATAATGATCCTCCTCCTGGCCTAGTGTCAAAGGTCATCAGTAGCCTCTCGTTACATCATAGTGCCTACATCTTTCACCTCTATCTCCTCACGAGTCAGTCTATCATTTTACAAATCATCACAAGAAGTAGAATACAATAAGAAACTTCGATAGACCACATTCCCATAACTTATATTGTGACAATCTATTTTATTTTCAGTTATTGTTAATCTCCTACTGTGATTCATAAATTTTATCTAAAGTATGTATGTATAGAAAAAACGTACACACACACACACACATATACACATACATACATAGGGTTCAGTACTGTCTGTGGTTTCAGGCATGTGCTGGGGGTCTTGGAATGTATCCCCCATAGATAAGGGGAGGGGGACTACTGTAGTTCATAAACTTTCATCAAAAGACGGTATTTTGTTCTGTTGTTTCTGTAAACTCCTGTACAATAGTGTTAGTGAAGAACACTTTATAAACTGAACCAGCTTGATGAGCATTTTAGGAATAGTCACTGCTTATGCGCTTGTAATAGCTCCGATTCAGTCTTAAGATGAGGTCACCTAGGGTGTAGCTAAAACTGTGAACTTAAGGAAGACTAACTTCGATGCAGTGCTTTCTTTCTACATCGGTGTCTTAAATTCCTTTCACCCTCGTGCCATTCAGTTCTAAGAAAACATCTCTGAAATACATTTAATGAATAACTTCATTTTTAGTATTTGCATTTACTAAGATGTGTATGAGTTGGTGTCTTGCTCAACCCTTCTTGTTGGGTTTATTTCTTGAGTTTTTCCATCTCATAAGTATTCTGTCCTCTCCACCGCCTTTTTTCTTTCCAAGCCTCTACTTCACGAGAGACTTAGAATTCCTTCTTACTTACTACATATACATATATTTTTATACCCAAATCTCTCCACAAAGAAGCCTCATTAAAGGAGCTCTTTGCCTTCATTATTCAGTGTTTTCATATGGCTTATGATTTAGTTTCTTTAACACATCCATGTGTTCTTTCCTACAAGAAAGTTTTTATAGTTGCATACTCTCTTATTACAAGCATATATCATAATAGACCGAATTCCTACTATTGGATGTTTGGTAGTTTTAGATTTTCAGTAATTTTTAAATGCTAAAAGAACTTGTAAATATAGTCCTTTTTATCTTTATGGAAAATTCTTAGAAGTATAGTATTTGAGAATCCTAACTATCTCTAAAAAATAGCCCTCCAGGGGTGTCTAGGTGGCGCACACGGTGGGTTAAGCCACTGACTCTTGATTTCATTTTAGGTCATGATCTCAGGGTCATGAGATCAAGCTGCCTGGGGAGGGGGGGCTCTGTGCTTAGTGTGCAAATTCTGCTTAAGATTCTCTCTCCCTCTCCCCCTACCCTGCCCTATGCATGTGTGCACTCCCTTGTGCTCTCTTTCTCTCCCTAAAATCTTAAAGAAGTGTCATTCATAATTTAACACACATGTGTACACACACAAATACCATCAGCATGATAGGAGATTCAGTTGTTCTCCACACTTGTCCACATAGGAGATTACATGTTTTGTTTTGTTTTGTTTTAAGATTTGATTTATTCATTTGAGAGAGGGAGAGCACATGAGCAAGCGAGGGGAAAGGGAAAAGGGAGAGGGTTAAG